>NW_020526794.1:0-81071 GCF_003368295.1 Carassius auratus
TATTTGCACAAAAACTTATGTTAGGACTTCAATGATCAAGATTGTCAGTTTACAGCTTTCTGAGTCCAGTAATGTTGAAATAGTGCCTCTGTTCAAATGAAGTGAAATCAAGCCCAAATCTGCTCAAGAGCTTGTCTCTCTATTAGAGAAAGCTGTTTCATTCAGTATTCAGTGCAAATCTTGCCAAACTGAAAGATGTTTATGCCTTATGAAATACAATGTTTTCTGCAATGCTGTAAGACAGTTTTTAATGTGTTAGAAGTTATATGCTCAGACACTAATGTTAGGAATTCAATGATCAAGATTGTCAGTTTACAGCTTTCTGAGTCCAGTAATGTTGAAATACTGCCTCTGTTCAAATGAAGTGAAATCAAGCACAAATCTGCTCAAAAGCTTTTCTCTCTATTAGAGAAAGCTGTTTCATTCAGTATTCAGTGCAAATCTTGCCAAACTGAAAGATGTTTATGCCTTATGAAATACAATGTTTTCTGCAATGCTGTAAGACAGTTTTTAATGTGTTAGAAGTTATTTGCACAAAAACTTATGTTAGGACTTCAATGATCAAGATTGTCAGTTTACAGCTTTCTGAGTCCAGTAATGTTGAAATAGTGCCTCTGTTAAAATGAAGTGAAATCAAGCCCAAATCTGCTCAAGAGCTTGTCTCTCTATTAGAGAAAGCTGTTTCATTCAATATTCAGTGCAAATCTTGCCAAACTGAAACATGCTTATGTCTTATGAAATAAAATGTTTTCTGCAATGCTGTAAGACAGTTTTTAATGTGTTAGAAGTTATATGCTCAAAAACTAATGTTTGGACTTCAATGATCAAGATTGTCAGTTTACAGCTTTCTGAGTCCAGTAATGTTGAAATAGTGCCTCTGTTCAAATGAGGTGAAATCAAGCCCAAATCTGCTCAAGAGCTTGTCTCTCTATTAGAGAAAGCTGTTTCATTCAATATTCAGTGCAAATCTTGCCAAACTGAAACATGCTTATGTCTTATGAAATAAAATGTTTTCTGCAATGCTGTAAGACAGTTTTTTAATGTGTTAGAAGTTATTTGCACAAAAACTTATGTTAGGACTTCAATGATCAAGATTGTGAGTTTACAGCTTTCTGAGTCCAGTAATGTTGAAATAGTGCCTCTGTTCAAATGAAGTGAAATCAAGCCCAAATCTGCTCAAGAGCTTGTCTCTCTATTAGAGAAAGCTGTTTCATTCAATATTCAGTGCAAATCTTGCCAAACTGAAACATGCTTATGTCTTATGAAATAAAATGTTTTCTGCAATGCTGTAAGACAGTTTTTAATGTGTTAGAAGTTATTTGCACAAAAACTTATGTTAGGACTTCAATGATCAAGATTGTCAGTTTACAGCTTTCTGAGTCCAGTAATGTTGAAATAGTGCCTCTGTTCAAATGAAGTGAAATCAAGCCCAAATCTGCTCAAGAGCTTGTCTCTCTATTAGAGAAAGCTGTTTCATTCAATATTCAGTGCAAATCTTGCCAAACTGAAACATGCTTATGTCTTATGAAATAAAATATTTTCTGCAATGCTGTAAGACAGTTTTTAATGTGTTAGAAGTTATATGCTCAGACACTAATGTTAGGAATTCAATGATCAAGATTGTCAGTTTACAGCTTTCTGAGTCCAGTAATGTTGAAATACTGCCTCTGTTCAAATGAAGTGAAATCAAGCACAAATCTCCTCAAAAGCTTTTCTCTCTATTAGAGAAAGCTGTTTCATTCAGTATTCAGTGCAAATCTTGCCAAACTGAAAGATGTTTATGCCTTATGAAATACAATGTTTTCTGCAATGCTGTAAGACAGTTTTTAATGTGTTAGAAGTTATTTGCACAAAAACTTATGTTAGGACTTCAATGATCAAGATTGTCAGTTTACAGCTTTCTGAGTCCAGTAATGTTGAAATAGTGCCTCTGTTCAAATGAAGTGAAATCAAGCCCAAATCTGCTCAAGAGCTTGTCTCTCTATTAGAGAAAGCTGTTTCATTCAATATTCAGTGCAAATCTTGCCAAACTGAAACATGCTTATGTCTTATGAAATAAAATGTTTTCTGCAATGCTGTAAGACAGTTTTTAATGTGTTAGAAGTTATATGCTCAAAAACTAATGTTAGGACTTCAATGATCAAGATTGTCAGTTTACAGCTTTCTGAGTCCAGTAATGTTGAAATAGCGCCTCTGTTCAAATGAAGTGAAATCAAGCCCAAATCTGCTCAAAAGCTTTTCTCTCTATTAGAGAAAGCTGTTTCATTCAGTATTCAGTGCAAATCTTGCCAAACTGAAAGATGTTTATGCCTTATGAAATACAATGTTTTCTGCAATGCTGTAAGACAGTTTTTTAATGTGTTAGAAGTTATTTGCACAAAAACTTATGTTAGGACTTCAATGATCAAGATTGTCAGTTTACAGCTTTCTGAGTCCAGTAATGTTGAAATAGTGCCTCTGTTCAAATGAAGTGAAATCAAGCCCAAATCTGCTCAAGAGCTTGTCTCTCTATTAGATAAAGCTGTTTCATTCAATATTCAGTGCAAATCTTGCCAAACTGAAACATGCTTATGTCTTATGAAATAAAATGTTTTCTGCAATGCTGTAAGACAGTTTTTAATGTGTTAGAAGTTATTTGCACAAAAACTTATGTTAGGACTTCAATGATCAAGATTGTCAGTTTACAGCTTTCTGAGTCCAGTAATGTTGAAATAGTGCCTCTGTTCAAATGAAGTGAAATCAAGCCCAAATCTGCTCAAGAGCTTGTCTCTCTATTAGAGAAAGCTGTTTCATTCAATATTCAGTGCAAATCTTGCCAAACTGAAACATGCTTATGTCTTATGAAATAAAATATTTTCTGCAATGCTGTAAGACAGTTTTTAATGTGTTAGAAGTTATATGCTCAGACACTAATGTTAGGAATTCAATGATCAAGATTGTCAGTTTACAGCTTTCTGAGTCCAGTAATGTTGAAATACTGCCTCTGTTCAAATGAAGTGAAATCAAGCACAAATCTGCTCAAAAGCTTTTCTCTCTATTAGAGAAAGCTGTTTCATTCAGTATTCAGTGCAAATCTTGCCAAACTGAAAGATGTTTATGCCTTATGAAATACAATGTTTTCTGCAATGCTGTAAGACAGTTTTTAATGTGTTAGAAGTTATTTGCACAAAAACTTATGTTAGGACTTCAATGATCAAGATTGTCAGTTTACAGCTTTCTGAGTCCAGTAATGTTGAAATAGTGCCTCTGTTCAAATGAAGTGAAATCAAGCCCAAATCTGCTCAAGAGCTTGTCTCTCTATTAGAGAAAGCTGTTTCATTCAATATTCAGTGCAAATCTTGCCAAACTGAAACATGCTTATGTCTTATGAAATAAAATGTTTTCTGCAATGCTGTAAGACAGTTTTTAATGTGTTAGAAGTTATATGCTCAAAAACTAATGTTAGGACTTCAATGATCAAGATTGTCAGTTTACAGCTTTCTGAGTCCAGTAATGTTGAAATAGCGCCTCTGTTCAAATGAAGTGAAATCAAGCCCAAATCTGCTCAAAAGCTTTTCTCTCTATTAGAGAAAGCTGTTTCATTCAGTATTCAGTGCAAATCTTGCCAAACTGAAAGATGTTTATGCCTTATGAAATACAATGTTTTCTGCAATGCTGTGAGACAGTTTTTAATGTGTTAGAAGTTATTTGCACAAAAACTTATGTTAGGACTTCAATGATCAAGATTGTCAGTTTACAGCTTTCTGAGTCCAGTAATGTTGAAATAGTGCCTCTGTTCAAATGAAGTGAAATCAAGCCCAAATCTGCTCAAGAGCTTGTCTCTCTATTAGATAAAGCTGTTTCATTCAATATTCAGTGCAAATCTTGCCAAACTGAAACATGCTTATGTCTTATGAAATAAAATGTTTTCTGCAATGCTGTAAGACAGTTTTTAATGTGTTAGAAGTTATATGCTCAGACACTAATGTTAGGAATTCAATGATCAAGATTGTCAGTTTACAGCTTTCTGAGTCCAGTAATGTTGAAATACTGCCTCTGTTCAAATGAAGTGAAATCAAGCACAAATCTGCTCAAAAGCTTTTCTCTCTATTAGAGAAAGCTGTTTCATTCAGTATTCAGTGCAAATCTTGCCAAACTGAAAGATGTTTATGCCTTATGAAATACAATGTTTTCTGCAATGCTGTAAGACAGTTTTTAATGTGTTAGAAGTTATATGCTTAAAGACTAATGTTTGGACTTCAATGATCAAGATTGTCAGTTTACAGCTTTCTGAGTCCAGTAATGTTGAAATAGTGCCTCTGTTCAAATGAAGTGAAATCAAGCCCAAATCTGCTCAAAAGCTTTTCTCTCTATTAGAGAAAGCTGTTTCATTCAGTATTCAGTGCAAATCTTGCCAAACTGAAAGATGTTTATGCCTTATGAAATACAATGTTTTCTGCAATGCTGTAAGACAGTTTTTAACCCTTTAAAACCGCATGTATCATATTTGATACACAAGTTTCTAAGACATATATTGAATCAGTGAGAGCAATACTTTCTTTGAAAACCTGTTGTATCTATTTTGATACATGTATTCTGCCATCTTGTGGAATTTCACTGTACTGCAGGCAGTAGAGGGGTGATTTTTTAGCTTTTCAAAATGGCGGCTGCGATTGGATCAAGCCAGACGCTTTCAGCAGGAAAATAAAGGCTAATTTGAAGTTGTTAAGGTAAAAAATTATATTGGATTGCGCCTGATATAATTAATTTAACACTTTCTGAATTGAAATAATGCATAATTACTTAATAATTTAATCATTAAATTACAAGTAAATCGTGTTGGAAATTGTGTATCAAATTTGATACTGCAGGTATTAATGGTGCTTTATGTCTAAACATTAATATTAAATTGTAGCAATGTTATATACTTTATGACTACCATAATGCAAACACACACAATATTGGGATGATTCAATTAATGGCAATTAATGACTGAAATGTCATATTAAAATATGTATTGTGTTAAAAATGCACATATTAAATTTGAAACTGCAGGTATAAGGTTCTTTATCCCTGAATAGTCGTGTCACATTTTTTTTTAATGTAATCTACAATATGCCTACCACAATGTCATCTTACAATACATTTAGGTTATTTTTACAGTAACAATTCCTCTAAAATTATAATCAATATGCTGGAATCATCAATTTTTTATGTGTATTTTTAGATGTCAAAAAGATTAGAGGACAAAAGAGAAAAAAAAAGCATCTTCAAAATGTAATCGACATAATAATGGATGGCAATTCAAGTGACCTAGAGCAGTTAGAGGAAGAGGAGGAGGAGGATGATGAGGAATGGATTCCCCAGGCCATGCATGATAATGGAAGTTCAGACACCAGTGATGAAGAAGATTATCAAGTCGAAAGTGTAGTCCAGAGCAGCATACAAGTTGAGATCCCAACAACTGTCAAAAAGCAGTCGGTGAAGGATAATGCAAAAAATAAAGAATACAGATGGAGATAAAAACAATTTAAATCTCCATCTGTCGATTTCATTGCATCTGATGAGGAAGGGACAGAAGACAGGTGTAACTGGACTCCATACATGTATTTCAAACAGTTTGTCACTGATGAAATGCTACAGGAAACAGCAGAACAAACAAATATGTACAGCATACAAAAAGAGGGCAAGTCAGTAAACACAACTGCCAAAGAGATAGAGAAAGTTGCAAGCATTGCACCAACAATCACTTCTCACATGTGTACTGTAAGAAGTGTAAGGTGCATCTTTGCCTGAACAAAGACAGAAACTGCTTTCGTGACTACCACAAAGTGAAATAAAAGGACTGGAAAAAAGATCTATGTAAAAAAAAAAGGGAGAAAAACTGCCTAAAATGTTCTATGTTTTCAAACTGTTAAAGGCATAATAGATTTTTTGTATCTAAATTCTACACTGTTGTAAGCAAAACGTTCCCTAAAAGCCTGATGTATCAAATGTGATACAAAAAATATATCATAAACAAAATGAATTGGCAAAATGAAAATTTTTTTTTTTATTATTTTGATTCAAGACTTAATAAACATCTAATTTCCAAAAATATATAATTTTCTGCCATTTTTTTAATGTGTCAGGCTTTACAGGGTTAATGTGTTAGAAGGTATATTCACAAAAACTTATGCTAGGACTACAATGCTCAAGATTGTCAGTTTACATGTCTCTGAGTCCAGTAATGTTGAAATAGTGCTTCTGTTCAAATGAAGTGAAATCAAACCCAAATCTGCTCAAAAGCTTTTCTCTCTATTAGAAAAAGCTGTTTCATTCACTATTCAGTGCAAATCTTGCCAAACTGAAACATGCTTATGCCTTATGAAATACAATGTTTTCTGCAATGCTGTAAGAGAGTTTTTAATGTGTTAGAAGTTATATGCACAAAAACTTATGTTAGGACTTCAATGATCAAGATTGTCAGTTTACAGCTTTCTGAGTCCAGTAATGTTGAAATAGTGCTTCTGTTCAAATGAAGTGAAATCTAGCCCAAATCTGCTCAAAAGCTTGTCTCTCTAATAGAGAAAGCTGTTTCATTCAATATTCAGTGCAAATCTTGCCAAACTGAAAGATGCTTATGCCTTATTAAATACAATGTTTTTTGCAATGCTGTACGACAGTTTTTAATGTGTTAGAAGGTATATTCACAAAAAACTTATGCTAGGACTACAATGCTCAAGATTGTCAGTTTACATGTCTCTGAGTCCAGTAATGTTGAAATAGTGCTTCTGTTCAAATGAAGTGAAATCAAACCCAAATCTGCTCAAAAGCTTTTCTCTCTATTAGAGTAAGCTGTTTCATTCAGTATTCAGTGCAAATCTTTCCAAACTGAAAGATGCTTATGCCTTATGAAATACAATGTTTTCTGCAATGCTGTAAGACAGTTTTTAATGTGTTAGAAGTTATATGCACAAAAACTAATGTTAGGACTTCAATGATCAAGATTGTCAGTTTACAGCTTTCTGAGTCCAGTAATGTAGAAATAGTGCTTCTGTTCAAATGAAGTGAAATCTAGCTCAAATCTGCTCAAAAGCTTGTCTCTCTAATAGAGAAAGCTGTTTCATTCAATATTCAGTGCAAATCTTGCCAAACTGAAAGATGCTTATGCCTTAAGAAATACAATGTTTTTTGCAATGCTGTAAGACAGTTTTTAATGTGTTAGAAGTTATATGCACAAAAACTTATGTTAGGACTTCAAAGATCAAGATTGTGTAACGCTGTCAGAGTTGTAAGTCTGCCCAGGATGAATAGAAAAAGACAACGCCAACGATGGTAGTTTCACGAGTCTTTATATAATTCCTCTCAGTTAAATGCACTCTTCGCATACATGTCATAGAGCGAATATTAACAGGGGAAAAACACTCTGAAAACACGCTACAAATAAGAGTAAAGTAAACAATAAATCAAAGGAGCAGTCGGTAGAGCGGTCACCTCTCTCCTCTCGCGAGCAAAACTGTACTCTCACTGCGCACGCGTACACTGGAACAGCGCACACACAATAACGTGTCATCTTAAAGGCATACAACATTCATGTCATGAACATTATAAAATTATGTGGCCGTTACAGATCCCCCCCAGGAATGTAAAGGCTGCCCTCAGCCGTGCACAACGGAGTACAGCATCACTTTAAACAACCTCATACATGAAAAGTTGTCAAAATAACAGAACCATACTGGAGAATGTATTACTAAGGTACACACTGACATACATGACAGCACAGATGGACCAAAATACATTGTCTGCAGCAGCATTTTTCAAACAAATGAAAACAGCGTGTAATCAAACCGAAACAAAACATAGGATATCCTTTTTTACACTTTTTCTCTTCTTGTGTACAACATTGTAACATGTCAACAGACTAAACATTAAAACGAATTCTCAATTTACCTCTTTTCTCCATTTTAACCCTTCTGTCTTTCACAGTGACAAACCAAGCACATGAAAACACAATGACATAATCTAAACACTATTTAAGGTCCAGTCTGTCTGTGTGGTACACATTCGTCCACCTATTACTCGACCAGTCTGTGGTGATTCTTGGTGCACATCGAGGTCTCAAGTCATAATGGTGTCTGTCAGGAACATTATCACTAACAGTCAAGTCATCGTCCCGAGACTCAACATCAACCTGTAGGTCAGGAAACTCATCAACACTGTCAACATTTCCCGACACATCATGAGCACTGGACATCACAGGGAGACTATAGTCAACGTTGACTCCCAAGTCCGTAAGGTTTACGGCGGTAGCACCAGCCGTATCCTCCGGCACTTCATCAAACAAAGAACTGTCAGATGATGTTTCCACAACAGAAACTCCTGTGGGCTCAGTCTCTGACTCAAGTGGTTCCCAGGTACGAAAAGGAAGCAGATTTACTACATGAAATACACCTGCGTCTGCCCCCGTACTTGCGTCTCTGAGTCTGTAGTTCACTTCCGACAGTTTTTGTGCAATTTGGTAAGGGCCAGCATATAGAGGTGCTAGCTTAGCCGTGAAATTCGCCAGTGCATCCGAACGGGGATGAGTCTTAATTCTGACCAACTCATTTACTGAGTAAGACACAGGCCGACGTCTCTTGTCGTAGTACTTCTTTCTTTTGTCATGGTTCTCATCCAAAACGGACCTAGCATGATCATGTGCTTCTCTGATCGATGACTCCAAGCTTTCCGGGTATGGGATACCAGGTTCATCCCCACCATCACTATTCGGCTGAGTGATGAGGTCAAGAGGGGTATTTAATTCTCGTCCATACAGCAACATGGATGGGCTTTGGCCCGTGCTTTCATGTGGAGCAGTCCTCAAAGCAAAACAAATTTGGGGCAGATAACGATCCCAAGCAGTGTGCTTGTTACCGACGTAAGCACGGATGGCAGTTTTCAACGTCCGATTCACCCTCTCCGTTGCATTCGTCTGGGGATGATACGCAGTCGTAAGTCTGTGTTCGGATCCCAGTGTGGTGAGAACATGCCTGAATAATTCACTCACAAATGGTGACCCTCTGTCCGAGATCAGGTAATTAGGCACCCCATGACGTGCGAACACCTCGCTAAGCAACTTGCTGGCAGCAACTTGAGCAGTCGCTTCTCGCACTGCACTAACCTCCACCCACTTCGAAAAATAGTCCACAAAGACCAGAATGTAAGCATTACCGCAGGGCGTACGCGGTAAAGGACCCACAAAGTCAACTCCAGTATACTCCCAAGGTCTTTGAGGGCGGATGGGAACCATGAACCCAGCAGGTTTCCTCTGGCTTGGTTTTGTGAACTGGCAGACAGTACAGGACGCAACATACTTCTTAGCGTCAGACGACATTTTTGGCCAGTAAAACCGAAGTTTCAGCCGTGCTATAGTCTTCGTCATGCCCAAGTGACCAGCCATCGGGTGATCATGGTAATATTCCATCAAACTTCGTTTCATAGCCGTGGGTACGTACAGTTTAAGGCGCTTCATAGGGTGGAGATTACAAGACACTTTGTCATCCACAAAGTACAGGAGTCCATCCTGGATCTCATACTGAGAAAACTCCTCAGTGCCATTCTCATCCTGTGCCTCCAATATCCGCAGCAGCTTCCCAGTTTCTGGGTCGTTGAGCTGCAGCTGCCTAATGTGCTCCCGATCTGAAAACATTACAGGGGGTAAAGCACGCAGGTCCAGTCCCCCAATAATGGCATAATCAGGGAGAAGCCCCACAGGTAGACTGCCAGAAGGAACAGGGTTACGTGAAAGTGCATCAGGGACACTGTTACTTGTCCCCGGCTTATGGACAATGTCAAAGTCGAAGTCCTGCAACCTGAGAGACCACCTAGCCAGCCGGCCCGAGCAGTTTGGGCGCGACATAAGCCATCTTAAACTGTTGTGGTCTGAAAAAATAGTCACGTGTAGACCCTCGATATAAGGCCTGAAGTGTTCGAGGGCCCAGATGACCGCTAAGCACTCCTTTTCCGGAGTAGAATAAGGTTTTTCAGACTTATGGAGGGCACGACTCGCATAGGCCACCACAACATCTCTGCTATTTTTGTCCTTCTGCATGAGTGCGGAGCCAAGTCCACTGTCGCACGCATCCGTATGGATCGAGAAAGGAAGAGAGAAGTCCGGGAAAGTCAAAATAGGTGCGGAAGTCAGCTTTTCCTTGAGATAATCCATGGCCGTCTGACATTCATTTGACCATACAAAGGGAGCATCCGTCCTGGTCAACGCAAAGAGTGGCTCAGCATGTCGGGCATAATCCTGGATGAAACGCCTATAATAGCTGGTCATTCCCAGAAACTGTCGGACTTGTTTCACATTAGCTGGAGTATGAAAATCAATCACTGCTCTCACTTTTTCCTCATTTGGCATGATACCATTTGGGGTGATTGTGTAACCCAGAAAGGTGAGTTCGCTCCTGCAGAACTGGCATTTCGCAAGCTTGATAGACAGTCCAGCAGATTCCAGCCTGGTGAGAACCTCTCTCAGGTCCACAAGGTGCTGTTCAAAAGTAGGCGACGCCACCACAATATCATCTAAGTAGACGGCACACGACTTATAGATGAGACCCGCAAGGACTGTGTTCATGAGCCTTTGAAATGTGGCAGGCGCATTGCACAATCCAAAAGGTAAGACCCGAAACTGAAATAACCCACAGTGGGAAATGAAAGCAGTCTTTGGCTTGGAAGTCTCTGCCACTGCCACCTGCCAGTAGCCTCTTGCCAGGTCAATGGTGGAAATAAAAGTCCCTCTAGCCAGGAAGTCAAGAGATTCATCAATCCTCGGCAGAGGATAAGAGTCTTTTACAGTGAGCTTATTTAGTGCACGATAATCGACACAGAACCTTGGCTCTCCTGAATGTTTTGGTACAATTACAACTGGGGCAGCCCAAGGACCAGTGGCAGCTTCAATTATCCCTTCTCTCAACATGTCTTCAATTTGAGACTCAATGAGTTCCTTTTTAGCAGGAGAAGTGCGGTACGGGGCAAGGTGAACCGGTTTTGCATCAGCTGTAACAATTTCATGCTCCACTAGAGAGGTGCGTCCTAAATGTCCATCAAACAACCCACTGAAGGTCTTGAGCAGTTCAGTTAGTTTGTGTTGCTGCTCGCTTTCCAGCGATGATTCTCCAACCTTCTCAGACAGGGCAGAAGAAATGAAATCCAGGCAGGACAAATCAGGATCAGGACTAGGTATCTTTAAGTCAGCACCCTCTAACTCCTCAAGGGGCACCGGCTCATCGCCGAGCACTACCGTCCTTGACGGAACATGAATCGAAACTGAAGATCTCAACATAAAATCCATACCCAAGATAACAGAAGAAGAAAGATTATGGACAACAGCAAAGCGGTGATAGAAACGCTGGCCCAAGAAACCCAAAGACAACCAAATGACACCCAGCGGGCAACAGGATGCTCCATCCGCAAGCTGAACTGGAGGTGCAGTCCATGGTTTTAATCTTACGTCCCCCCCAGGAATATTCTGGACAACCGCTGAGCGCACTGCAGAGAGAGAAGCACCAGTGTCAAGAGTTGCATCAAAAACTTGTCCATAAAGATTAACCTTCACTCTGAACGGGGTATCCCAATAGGACGTGGAAGCAATATCCTCCACATGACACAGCTCAGGTTGATCATTTACGGAATCATCGTGTAAGCGAGGCACATCTATCTTCTGGAGGGAGGATTGCCTCGTCTGAACGTCCTCCCTCCTCTGAAGTTTCCCCTCTGGGTAAAATCTGGGGCCACGTTTCCTTCACCCATGGCTTGGTCAGAGCCATCCATCCGTCCAACGTCTGGCACTCTGACTGTATCTCTCGGAGGTTCTGGGGGCTCCATTGGAGACAAACGCGGTCTTTCCCCCAGACTACAATTTGGACAAGTACGAGTTGTGAATCCTGGCAAAGAGCACTTAAAACAGTGAACATCCCTTTTTGGCATACTACTAGCTTGTCTTTGAGGGGGACACTCAAAACTTGGACCAATGACTGCATGAAGCTCGTGAGCCCGCAAAAGAAGGTCCATGACTGACGGTATGGGTGTGCCATAAAGAGCAACTCTATATTTCTCAAGCACATGCTTCCTTATCAACTCTATTTGCTCTAATTGAGGTGGAGGGGACCTTAGCTTACGAAACTCACCCAACATATGAGCGACAAAGGTCGGCAGTGGCTCATCCGGCATCTGCATACGGTCCAAAATGCCCCTCAGGACCCGTTCCTGATTGTCCGAAGGCAGAAAGACTGTCCTAAAGAATTCACAGAACTGATTCCAACTGGTTAAATGTGTGCTTAGTGCAGCAAACCATTTTTTTGGCTCCTTTGACAGAAAACGCGGGAGCTCAAGGAGAATTTGGACATCTGAGAGATCCAGGGAGGTCCTATACACGTTGAGAGACTGGAGCCATTCCTCAGGATTCAGGGAACCATCTGCAGCAAACACGGGTGGCTCGAGCCGTGATTGGTTAAGCATAGCAGTAAGAGCATTTGTTGTGGCACTCATATCCACAGCGAGTGGTTGAGAAAATGTAGGTACAGAACTATAAGTTACATTGACAGGCACTGACCTTTGAGCGGTTGACTTAGCTTGCCCCAAACTGTAAGGAGTTGAGCTGGCTCTGGGAGCTGGATGTGGGGTCACAGGCACGGTACACTCTTGATGTGTTAAACGGTCCATCATATCCTTTTGTAGGTCAATCGATTCGCGAAGGCACCGCTGCAACACTGCCACTTCTGCTTGTAACAGCCTGTTTTGAGACCGTAAACCTTCAACAGTATGCTGTGAAGCTCCCTGTTGTATAAAAGAATCTTCATCTGTGGGCCGGTCAGTAAAGTCAGACTGAAAGTCAGGGTGAGTAGCCATTATGCATGAAATCACAATCAGTTAATAAATGCAAATAATAAATCAAGATATTGTAAATTTACACAAATATATGAGTCAAAAGCTGTACTAACTGTTACTCTTCCACACCCACAAGAAAAACAGCAGTTTATGTAAAAACACAGAAAACTTCTGCCCTGGTTTTCCCCTTTAACTGCAAACAAAAATATAACACAGCACAACAGTATAACACAGCAATATTACCCACAAAAAAGGTATCAGAAAAAAACAATGAAAAATTAGTGATTTGCACAATAGTCTCAACAAAAATTTACCCAACCAAGTGTCCTTTCTAAATGCAATCTGTTCCGCACGTGCTGGTTTGAAATGAACAGATAGGCACAACAAAAACAAAAAAAAAAATTAAAATTATGTCCCGGAAATGTTTCAAACAGTCCTCACTTCAATGTTCCCTTTTTGACATCCATTAATGACTGTCCGATCAACACACAAAAAAACGATTGTTTTTTGTTTCTCTCAATATAGTCAAGTTCAGTATTTGCTCCACATTCCACAAGGAAAAATACGTTGAGAGAGAGAGAAAAAAAAAATTCCTCCAACCGGTTTTATACTATGAAAACAGCCAATATTCGGGCGAGCCACGAAAATAGTAACCTTATATGAAATCAGTCAAAATCAGCATAAAAACATCACCTGAAAATCAGTCACACACCGACCGCATGGTGTCCATAGTTAGCAAGCTAGTCAGCACAGTGGAATGGAAAAACTTCCAAAAAAAACAATCCGAACCTCCTTGTAGATAAAGAACAAGAGGTGACCGGTGAATCCAGTTGTTCGGGCGCCAATTTGTAACGCTGTCAGAGTTGTAAGTCTGCCCAGGATGAATAGAAAAAGACAACGCCAACGATGGTAGTTTCACGAGTCTTTATATAATTCCTCTCAGTTAAATGCACTCTTCGCATACATGTCATAGAGCGAATATTAACAGGGGAAAAACACTCTGAAAACACGCTACAAATAAGAGTAAAGTAAACAATAAATCAAAGGAGCAGTCGGTAGAGCGGTCACCTCTCTCCTCTCGCGAGCAAAACTGTACTCTCACTGCGCACGCGTACACTGGAACAGCGCGCACACAATAACGTGTCATCTTAAAGGCATACAACATTCATGTCATGAACATTATAACATTAGGTGGCCGTTACAATTGTCAGTTTACAACTTTCTAAGTCCAGTAATGTTGAAATAGTGCTACTGTTCAAATGAAGTGAAATCTAGCCCAAATCTGCTCAAAAGCTTGTCTCTCTAATAGAGAAAGCGGTTTCATTCATATTCAGTGCAAATCTTGCCAAACTGAAAGATGCTTATGCCTTATGAAATACAATGTTTTCTGCAATGCTGTAAGACAGTTTTTAATGTGTTAGAAGTTATATGCACAAAAACTTATGCTAGGACTACAATGCTCAAGATTGTCAGTTTACAGCTTTCTGAGTCCAGTAATGTTGAAATAGTGCTTCTGTTCAAATTAAGTGAAATCTAGCCCAAATCTGCTCAAAAGCTTGGCTCTCTATTAGAGAAAGCGGTTTCATTCAGTATTCAGTGCAAATCTTGCCAAACTGAAAGATGCTTATGCCTTATGAAATACAATGTTTTCTGCAATGCTGTAAGACAGTTTTTAATGTGTTAGAAGTTATATGCACAAAAGCTTATGCTAGGACTACAATGCTCAAGATTGTCAGTTTACATGTTTCTGAGTCCAGTAATGTTGAAATAGTGCTTCTGTTCAAATGAAGTGAAATCAAGCCCAAATCTGCTCAAAAGCTTTTCTCTCTATTAGAGAAAGCTGTTTCATTCAGTATTCATTGCAAATCTTGCCAAACTGAAAGATGCTTATGCCTTATGAAATACAATGTTTTCTGCAATGCTGTAAGACAGTTTTTAATGTGTTAGAAGTTATATGCACAAAAGCTTATGCTAGGACTACAATGCTCAAGATTGTCAGTTTACATGTTTCTGAGTCCAGTAATGTTGAAATAGTGCTTCTGTTCAAATGAAGTGAAATCAAGCCCAAATCTGCTCAAAAGCTTTTCTCTCTATTAGAGAAAGCTGTTTAATTCAGTATTCAGTGCCAATCTTGCTAAACTGAAAGATGCTTATGCCTTATGGAATACAATGTTTTCTGCAATGCTGTTAGACAGTTTTTAATGTGTTAGAAGTTATATGCACAAAAACTTATGCTAGTACTACAATGCTCAAGATTGTCAGTTTACATGTCTCTGAGTCCAGTAATGTTGAAATAGTGCTTCTGTTCAAATGAAGTGAAATCTAGCCCAAATCTGCTCAAAAGCTTGTCTCTCTATTAGAAAAAGCTGTTTCATTCACTATTCAGTGAAAATCTTGCCAAACTGAAAGATGCTTATGCCTTATGAAATACAATGTTTTCTGCAATGCTGTAAGAGTTTTTAATGTGTTAGAAGTTATATACACAAAAACTTATGTTAGGACTTCAATGATCTTGATTGTCAGTTTACAGCTTTCTGAGTCCAGTAATGTTGAAATAGTGCTTCTGTTCAAATGAAGTGAAATCTAGCCCAAATCTGCTCAAAAGCTTGTCTCTCTAATAGAGAAAGCTGTTTCATTCACTATTCAGTGCAAATCTTGCCAAACTGAAAGATGCTTATGCCTTATGAAATACAATGTTTTCTGCAATGCTGTAAGACAGTTTTTAATGTGTTAGAAGTTATATGCACAAAAACTTATGCTAGGACTACAATGCTCAAGATTGTCAGTTTACATGTCTCTGAGTCCAGTAATGTTGAAATAGTGCCTCTGTTCAAATGAGGTGAAATCAAGCCCAAATCTGCTCAAGAGCTTGTCTCTCTATTAGAGAAAGCTGTTTCATTCAATATTCAGTGCAAATCTTGCCAAACTGAAACATGCTTATGTCTTATGAAATAAAATGTTTTCTGCAATGCTGTAAGACAGTTTTTAATGTGTTAGAAGTTATTTGCACAAAAACTTATGTTAGGACTTCAATGATCAAGATTGTGAGTTTACAGCTTTCTGAGTCCAGTAATGTTGAAATAGTGCCTCTGTTCAAATGAAGTGAAATCAAGCCCAAATCTGCTCAAGAGCTTGTCTCTCTATTAGAGAAAGCTGTTTCATTCAATATTCAGTGCAAATCTTGCCAAACTGAAACATGCTTATGTCTTATGAAATAAAATGTTTTCTGCAATGCTGTAAGACAGTTTTTAATGTGTTAGAAGTTATTTGCACAAAAACTTATGTTAGGACTTCAATGATCAAGATTGTCAGTTTACAGCTTTCTGAGTCCAGTAATGTTGAAATAGTGCCTCTGTTCAAATGAAGTGAAATCAAGCCCAAATCTGCTCAAGAGCTTGTCTCTCTATTAGAGAAAGCTGTTTCATTCAATATTCAGTGCAAATCTTGCCAAACTGAAACATGCTTATGTCTTATGAAATAAAATATTTTCTGCAATGCTGTAAGACAGTTTTTAATGTGTTAGAAGTTATATGCTCAGACACTAATGTTAGGAATTCAATGATCAAGATTGTCAGTTTACAGCTTTCTGAGTCCAGTAATGTTGAAATACTGCCTCTGTTCAAATGAAGTGAAATCAAGCACAAATCTGCTCAAAAGCTTTTCTCTCTATTAGAGAAAGCTGTTTCATTCAGTATTCAGTGCAAATCTTGCCAAACTGAAAGATGTTTATGCCTTATGAAATACAATGTTTTCTGCAATGCTGTAAGACAGTTTTTAATGTGTTAGAAGTTATTTGCACAAAAACTTATGTTAGGACTTCAATGATCAAGATTGTCAGTTTACAGCTTTCTGAGTCCAGTAATGTTGAAATAGTGCCTCTGTTCAAATGAAGTGAAATCAAGCCCAAATCTGCTCAAGAGCTTGTCTCTCTATTAGAGAAAGCTGTTTCATTCAATATTCAGTGCAAATCTTGCCAAACTGAAACATGCTTATGTCTTATGAAATAAAATGTTTTCTGCAATGCTGTAAGACAGTTTTTAATGTGTTAGAAGTTATATGCTCAAAAACTAATGTTAGGACTTCAATGATCAAGATTGTCAGTTTACAGCTTTCTGAGTCCAGTAATGTTGAAATAGTGCCTCTGTTCAAATGAAGTGAAATCAAGCCCAAATCTGCTCAAAAGCTTTTCTCTCTATTAGAGAAAGCTGTTTCATTCAGTATTCAGTGCAAATCTTGCCAAACTGAAAGATGTTTATGCCTTATGAAATACAATGTTTTCTGCAATGCTGTAAGACAGTTTTTAATGTGTTAGAAGTTATTTGCACAAAAACTTGTGTTAGGACTTCAATGATCAAGATTGTCAGTTTACAGCTTTCTGAGTCCAGTAATGTTGAAATAGTGCCTCTGTTCAAATGAAGTGAAATCAAGCCCAAATCTGCTCAAGAGCTTGTCTCTCTATTAGATAAAGCTGTTTCATTCAATATTCAGTGCAAATCTTGCCAAACTGAAACATGCTTATGTCTTATGAAATAAAATGTTTTCTGCAATGCTGTAAGACAGTTTTTAATGTGTTAGAAGTTATATGCTCAGACACTAATGTTAGGAATTCAATGATCAAGATTGTCAGTTTACAGCTTTCTGAGTCCAGTAATGTTGAAATACTGCCTCTGTTCAAATGAAGTGAAATCAAGCACAAATCTGCTCAAAAGCTTTTCTCTCTATTAGAGAAAGCTGTTTCATTCAGTATTCAGTGCAAATCTTGCCAAACTGAAAGATGTTTATGCCTTATGAAATACAATGTTTTCTGAAATGCTGTAAGACAGTTTTTTATGTGTTAGAAGTTATATGCTTAAAGACTAATGTTTGGACTTCAATGATCAAGATTGTCAGTTTACAGCTTTCTGAGTCCAGTAATGTTGAAATAGTGCCTCTGTTCAAATGAAGTGAAATCAAGCCCAAATCTGCTCAAAAGCTTTTCTCTCTATTAGAGAAAGCTGTTTCATTCAGTATTCAGTGCAAATCTTGCCAAACTGAAAGATGTTTATGCCTTATGAAATACAATGTTTTCTGCAATGCTGTAAGACAGTTTTTAACCCTTTAAAACCGCATGTATCATATTTGATACACAAGTTTCTAAGACATATATTGAATCAGTGAGAGCAATACTTTCTTTGAAAACCTGTTGTATCTATTTTGATACATGTATTCTGCCATCTTGTGGAATTTCACTGTACTGCAGGCAGTAGAGGGGTGATTTTTTAGCTTTTCAAAATGGCGGCTGCGATTGGATCAAGCCAGACGCTTTCAGCAGGAAAATAAAGGCTAATTTGAAGTTGTTAAGGTAAAAAATTATATTGGATTGCGCCTGATATAATTAATTTAACACTTTCTGAATTGAAATAATGCATAATTACTTAATAATTTAATCATTAAATTACAAGTAAATCGTGTTGGAAATTGTGTATCAAATTTGATACTGCAGGTATTAATGGTGCTTTATGTCTAAACATTAATATTAAATTGTAGCAATGTTATATACTTTATGACTACCATAATGCAAACACACACAATATTGGGATGATTCAATTAATGGCAATTAATGACTGAAATGTCATATTAAAATATGTATTGTGTTAAAAATGCACATATTAAATTTGAAACTGCAGGTATAAGGTTCTTTATCCCTGAATAGTCGTGTCACATTTTTTTTTAATGTAATCTACAATATGCCTACCACAATGTCATCTTACAATACATTTAGGTTATTTTTACAGTAACAATTCCTCTAAAATTATAATCAATATGCTGGAATCATCAATTTTTTATGTGTATTTTTAGATGTCAAAAAGATTAGAGGACAAAAGAGAAAAAAAAAGCATCTTCAAAATGTAATCGACATAATAATGGATGGCAATTCAAGTGACCTAGAGCAGTTAGAGGAAGAGGAGGAGGAGGATGATGAGGAATGGATTCCCCAGGCCATGCATGATAATGGAAGTTCAGACACCAGTGATGAAGAAGATTATCAAGTCGAAAGTGTAGTCCAGAGCAGCATACAAGTTGAGATCCCAACAACTGTCAAAAAGCAGTCGGTGAAGGATAATGCAAAAAATAAAGAATACAGATGGAGATAAAAACAATTTAAATCTCCATCTGTCGATTTCATTGCATCTGATGAGGAAGGGACAGAAGACAGGTGTAACTGGACTCCATACATGTATTTCAAACAGTTTGTCACTGATGAAATGCTACAGGAAACAGCAGAACAAACAAATATGTACAGCATACAAAAAGAGGGCAAGTCAGTAAACACAACTGCCAAAGAGATAGAGAAAGTTGCAAGCATTGCACCAACAATCACTTCTCACATGTGTACTGTAAGAAGTGTAAGGTGCATCTTTGCCTGAACAAAGACAGAAACTGCTTTCGTGACTACCACAAAGTGAAATAAAAGGACTGGAAAAAAGATCTATGTAAAAAAAAAAGAGAGAAAAACTGCCTAAAATGTTCTATGTTTTCAAACTGTTAAAGGCATAATAGATTTTTTGTATCTAAATTCTACACTGTTGTAAGCAAAACGTTCCCTAAAAGCCTGATGTATCAAATGTGATACAAAAAATATATCATAAACAAAATGAATTGGCAAATTTTTTTTTTTTATTATTTTGATTCAAGACTTAATAAACATCTAATTTCCAAAAATATATAATTTTCTGCCATTTTTTTAATGTGTCAGGCTTTACAGGGTTAATGTGTTAGAAGGTATATTCACAAAAACTTATGCTAGGACTACAATGCTCAAGATTGTCAGTTTACATGTCTCTGAGTCCAGTAATGTTGAAATAGTGCTTCTGTTCAAATGAAGTGAAATCAAACCCAAATCTGCTCAAAAGCTTTTCTCTCTATTAGAAAAAGCTGTTTCATTCACTATTCAGTGCAAATCTTGCCAAACTGAAACATGCTTATGCCTTATGAAATACAATGTTTTCTGCAATGCTGTAAGAGAGTTTTTAATGTGTTAGAAGTTATATGCACAAAAACTTATGTTAGGACTTCAATGATCAAGATTGTCAGTTTACAGCTTTCTGAGTCCAGTAATGTTGAAATAGTGCTTCTGTTCAAATGAAGTGAAATCTAGCCCAAATCTGCTCAAAAGCTTGTCTCTCTAATAGAGAAAGCTGTTTCATTCAATATTCAGTGCAAATCTTGCCAAACTGAAAGATGCTTATGCCTTATTAAATACAATGTTTTTTGCAATGCTGTACGACAGTTTTTAATGTGTTAGAAGGTATATTCACAAAAACCTTATGCTAGGACTACAATGCTCAAGATTGTCAGTTTACATGTCTCTGAGTCCAGTAATGTTGAAATAGTGCTTCTGTTCAAATGAAGTGAAATCAAACCCAAATCTGCTCAAAAGCTTTTCTCTCTATTAGAGTAAGCTGTTTCATTCAGTATTCAGTGCAAATCTTTCCAAACTGAAAGATGCTTATGCCTTATGAAATACAATGTTTTCTGCAATGCTGTAAGACAGTTTTTAATGTGTTAGAAGTTATATGCACAAAAACTAATGTTAGGACTTCAATGATCAAGATTGTCAGTTTACAGCTTTCTGAGTCCAGTAATGTAGAAATAGTGCTTCTGTTCAAATGAAGTGAAATCTAGCTCAAATCTGCTCAAAAGCTTGTCTCTCTAATAGAGAAAGCTGTTTCATTCAATATTCAGTGCAAATCTTGCCAAACTGAAAGATGCTTATGCCTTAAGAAATACAATGTTTTTTGCAATGCTGTAAGACAGTTTTTAATGTGTTAGAAGTTATATGCACAAAAACTTATGTTAGGACTTCAAAGATCAAGATTGTGTAACGCTGTCAGAGTTGTAAGTCTGCCCAGGATGAATAGAAAAAGACAACGCCAACGATGGTAGTTTCACGAGTCTCTATATAATTCCTCTCAGTTAAATGCACTCTTCGCATACATGTCATAGAGCGAATATTAACAGGGGAAAAACACTCTGAAAACACGCTACAAATAAGAGTAAAGTAAACAATAAATCAAAGGAGCAGTCGGTAGAGCGGTCACCTCTCTCCTCTCGCGAGCAAAACTGTACTCTCACTGCGCACGCGTACACTGGAACAGCGCGCACACAATAACGTGTCATCTTAAAGGCATACAACATTCATGTCATGAACATTATAAAATTATGTGGCCGTTACAGATCCCCCCCAGGAATGTAAAGGCTGCCCTCAGCCGTGCACAACGGAGTACAGCATCACTTTAAACAACCTCATACATGAAAAGTTGTCAAAATAACAGAACCATACTGGAGAATGTATTACTAAGGTACACACTGACATACATGACAGCACAGATGGACCAAAATACATTGTCTGCAGCAGCATTTTTCAAACAAATGAAAACAGCGTGTAATCAAACCGAAACAAAACATAGGATATCCTTTTTTACACTTTTTCTCTTCTTGTGTACAACATTGTAACATGTCAACAGACTAAACATTAAAACGAATTCTCAATTTACCTCTTTTCTCCATTTTAACCCTTCTGTCTTTCACAGTGACAAACCAAGCACATGAAAACACAATGACATAATCTAAACACTATTTAAGGTCCAGTCTGTCTGTGTGGTACACATTCGTCCACCTATTACTCGACCAGTCTGTGGTGATTCTTGGTGCACATCGAGGTCTCAAGTCATAATGGTGTCTGTCAGGAACATTATCACTAATAGTCAAGTCATCGTCCCGAGACTCAACATCAACCTGTAGGTCAGGAAACTCATCAACACTGTCAACATTTCCCGACACATCATGAGCACTGGACATCACAGGGAGACTATAGTCAACGTTGACTCCCAAGTCCGTAAGGTTTACGGCGGTAGCACCAGCCGTATCCTCCGGCACTTCATCAAACAAAGAACTGTCAGATGATGTTTCCACAACAGAAACTCCTGTGGGCTCAGTCTCTGACTCAAGTGGTTCCCAGGTACGAAAAGGAAGCAGATTTACTACATGAAATACACCTGCGTCTGCCCCCGTACTTGCGTCTCTGAGTCTGTAGTTCACTTCCGACAGTTTTTGTGCAATTTGGTAAGGGCCAGCATATAGAGGTGCTAGCTTAGCCGTGAAATTCGCCAGTGCATCCGAACGGGGATGAGTCTTAATTCTGACCAACTCATTTACTGAGTAAGACACAGGCCGACGTCTCTTGTCGTAGTACTTCTTTCTTTTGTCATGGTTCTCATCCAAAACGGACCTAGCATGATCATGTGCTTCTCTGATCGATGACTCCAAGCTTTCCGGGTATGGGATACCAGGTTCATCCCCACCATCACTATTCGGCTGAGTGATGAGGTCAAGAGGGGTATTCAATTCTCGTCCATACAGCAACATGGATGGGCTTTGGCCCGTGCTTTCATGTGGAGCAGTCCTCAAAGCAAAACAAATTTGGGGCAGATAACGATCCCAAGCAGTGTGCTTGTTACCGACGTAAGCACGGATGGCAGTTTTCAACGTCCGATTCACCCTCTCCGTTGCATTCGTCTGGGGATGATACGCAGTCGTAAGTCTGTGTTCGGATCCCAGTGTGGTGAGAACATGCCTGAATAATTCACTCACAAATGGTGACCCTCTGTCCGAGATCAGGTAATTAGGCACCCCATGACGTGCGAACACCTCGCTAAGCAACTTGCTGGCAGCAACTTGAGCAGTCGCTTCTCGCAGTGCACTAACCTCCACCCACTTCGAAAAATAGTCCACAAAGACCAGAATGTAAGCATTACCGCAGGGCGTACGCGGTAAAGGACCCACAAAGTCAACTCCAGTATACTCCCAAGGTCTTTGAGGGCGGATGGGAACCATGAACCCAGCAGGTTTCCTCTGGCTTGGTTTTGTGAACTGGCAGACAGTACAGGACGCAACATACTTCTTAGCGTCAGACGACATTTTTGGCCAGTAAAACCGAAGTTTCAGCCGTGCTATAGTCTTCGTCATGCCCAAGTGACCAGCCATCGGGTGATCATGGTAATATTCCATCAAACTTCGTTTCATAGCCGTGGGTACGTACAGTTTAAGGCGCTTCATAGGGTGGAGATTACAAGACACTTTGTCATCCACAAAGTACAGGAGTCCATCCTGGATCTCATACTGAGAAAACTCCTCAGTGCCATTCTCATCCTGTGCCTCCAATATCCGCAGCAGCTTCCCAGTTTCTGGGTCGTTGAGCTGCAGCTGCCTAATGTGCTCCCGATCTGAAAACATTACAGGGGGTAAAGCACGCAGGTCCAGTCCCCCAATAATGGCATAATCAGGGAGAAGCCCCACAGGTAGACTGCCAGAAGGAACAGGGTTACGTGAAAGTGCATCAGGGACACTGTTACTTGTCCCCGGCTTATGGACAATGTCAAAGTCGAAGTCCTGCAACCTGAGAGACCACCTAGCCAGCCGGCCCGAGCAGTTTGGGCGCGACATAAGCCATCTTAAACTGTTGTGGTCTGAAAAAATAGTCACGTGTAGACCCTCGATATAAGGCCTGAAGTGTTCGAGGGCCCAGATGACCGCTAAGCACTCCTTTTCCGGAGTAGAATAAGGTTTTTCAGACTTATGGAGGGCACGACTCGCATAGGCCACCACAACATCTCTGCTATTTTTGTCCTTCTGCATGAGTGCGGAGCCAAGTCCACTGTCGCACGCATCCGTATGGATCGAGAAAGGAAGAGAGAAGTCCGGGAAAGTCAAAATAGGTGCGGAAGTCAGCTTTTCCTTGAGATAATCCATGGCCGTCTGACATTCATTTGACCATACAAAGGGAGCATCCGTCCTGGTCAACGCAAAGAGTGGCTCAGCATGTCGGGCATAATCCTGGATGAAACGCCTATAATAGCTGGTCATTCCCAGAAACTGTCGGACTTGTTTCACATTAGCTGGAGTATGAAAATCAATCACTGCTCTCACTTTTTCCTCATTTGGCATGATACCATTTGGGGTGATTTTGTAACCCAGAAAGGTGAGTTCGCTCCTGCAGAACTGGCATTTCGCAAGCTTGATAGACAGTCCAGCAGATTCCAGCCTGGTGAGAACCTCTCTCAGGTCCACAAGGTGCTGTTCAAAAGTAGGCGACGCCACCACAATATCATCTAAGTAGACGGCACACGACTTATAGATGAGACCCGCAAGGACTGTGTTCATGAGCCTTTGAAATGTGGCAGGCGCATTGCACAATCCAAAAGGTAAGACCCGAAACTGAAATAACCCACAGTGGGAAATGAAAGCAGTCTTTGGCTTGGAAGTCTCTGCCACTGCCACCTGCCAGTAGCCTCTTGCCAGGTCAATGGTGGAAATAAAAGTCCCTCTAGCCAGGAAGTCAAGAGATTCATCAATCCTCGGCAGAGGATAAGAGTCTTTTACAGTGAGCTTATTTAGTGCACGATAATCGACACAGAACCTTGGCTCTCCTGAATGTTTTGGTACAATTACAACTGGGGCAGCCCAAGGACCAGTGGCAGCTTCAATTATCCCTTCTCTCAACATGTCTTCGATATCCTTTTTTACACTTTTTCTCTTCTTGTGTACAACATTGTAACATGTCAACAGACTAAACATTAAAACGAATTCTCAATTTACCTCTTTTCTCCATTTTAACCCTTCTGTCTTTCACAGTGACAAACCAAGCACATGAAAACACAATGACATAATCTAAACACTATTTAAGGTCCAGTCTGTCTGTGTGGTACACATTCGTCCACCTATTACTCGACCAGTCTGTGGTGATTCTTGGTGCACATCGAGGTCTCAAGTCATAATGGTGTCTGTCAGGAACATTATCACTAATAGTCAAGTCATCGTCCCGAGACTCAACATCAACCTGTAGGTCAGGAAACTCATCAACACTGTCAACATTTCCCGACACATCATGAGCACTGGACATCACAGGGAGACTATAGTCAACGTTGACTCCCAAGTCCGTAAGGTTTACGGCGGTAGCACCAGCCGTATCCTCCGGCACTTCATCAAACAAAGAACTGTCAGATGATGTTTCCACAACAGAAACTCCTGTGGGCTCAGTCTCTGACTCAAGTGGTTCCCAGGTACGAAAAGGAAGCAGATTTACTACATGAAATACACCTGCGTCTGCCCCCGTACTTGCGTCTCTGAGTCTGTAGTTCACTTCCGACAGTTTTTGTGCAATTTGGTAAGGGCCAGCATATAGAGGTGCTAGCTTAGCCGTGAAATTCGCCAGTGCATCCGAACGGGGATGAGTCTTAATTCTGACCAACTCATTTACTGAGTAAGACACAGGCCGACGTCTCTTGTCGTAGTACTTCTTTCTTTTGTCATGGTTCTCATCCAAAACGGACCTAGCATGATCATGTGCTTCTCTGATCGATGACTCCAAGCTTTCCGGGTATGGGATACCAGGTTCATCCCCACCATCACTATTCGGCTGAGTGATGAGGTCAAGAGGGGTATTCAATTCTCGTCCATACAGCAACATGGATGGGCTTTGGCCCGTGCTTTCATGTGGAGCAGTCCTCAAAGCAAAACAAATTTGGGGCAGATAACGATCCCAAGCAGTGTGCTTGTTACCGACGTAAGCACGGATGGCAGTTTTCAACGTCCGATTCACCCTCTCCGTTGCATTCGTCTGGGGATGATACGCAGTCGTAAGTCTGTGTTCGGATCCCAGTGTGGTGAGAACATGCCTGAATAATTCACTCACAAATGGTGACCCTCTGTCCGAGATCAGGTAATTAGGCACCCCATGACGTGCGAACACCTCGCTAAGCAACTTGCTGGCAGCAACTTGAGCAGTCGCTTCTCGCACTGCACTAAGCCTGGTTTCTCCCAAGGTTTTTTTCTCCATTCTGTCACCGATGGAGTTTCGGTTCCTTGCCGCTGTCGCCTCTGGCTTGCTTAGTTGGGGTCACTTCATCTACAGCGATATCGTTGACTTGATTGCAAATTAAAACAGACACTATTTCAACTGAACAGAGATGACATCAATGAATTCAATGATGAACTGCCTTAACTATCATTTTGCATTATTGAGACACTGTTTTCCAAATGAATGTTGTTCAGTGCTTTGGCGCAATGTATTTTGTTTAAAGCACTATATAAATAAAGGTGAATAAGACAGTTTTTAATGTGTTAGAAGTTATATGCACAAAAACTCATGCTAGGACTACAATGCTCAAGATTGTCAGTTTACAGCTTTCTGAGTCCAGTAATGTATAAATAGTGCTTCTGTTCAAATGAAGTGAAATCAAGCCCAAATCTGCTCAAAAGCTTTTCTCTCTATTAGAGAAAGCTGTTTCATTCAGTATTCAGTGCAAATCTTGCCAAACTGAAAAATGCTTATGCCTTATGAAATACAATGTTTTCTGCAATGCTGTAAGACAGTTTTTAATGTGTTAGAAGGTATATTCACAAAAACTTATGCTAGGACTACAATGCTCAAGATTGTCAGTTTACATGTCTCTGAGTCCAGTAATGTTGAAATAGTGCTTCTGTTCAAATGAAGTGAAATCAAACCCAAATCTGCTCAAAAGCTTTTCTCTCTATTAGAAAAAGCTGTTTCAATTCACTATTCAGTGCAAATCTTGCCAAACTGAAACATGCTTATGCCTTATGAAATACAATGTTTTCTGCAATGCTGTAAGAGAGTTTTTAATGTGTTAGAAGTTATATGCACAAAAACTTATGTTAGGACTTCAATGATCAAGATTGTCAGTTTACAGCTTTCTGAGTCCAGTAATGTTGAAATAGTGCTTCTGTTCAAATGAAGTGAAATCTAGCCCAAATCTGCTCAAAAGCTTGTCTCTCTAATAGAGAAAGCTGTTTCATTCAATATTCAGTGCAAATCTTGCAAAACTGAAAGATGCTTATGCCTTATTAAATACAATGTTTTTTGCAATGCTGTAAGACAGTTTTTAATGTGTTAGAAGGTATATTCACAAAAAACTTATGCTAGGACTACAATGCTCAAGATTGTCAGTTTACATGTCTCTGAGTCCAGTAATGTTGAAATAGTGCTTCTGTTCAAATGAAGTGAAATCAAACCCAAATCTGCTCAAAAGCTTTTCTCTCTATTAGAGAAAGCTGTTTCATTCAGTATTCAGTGCAAATCTTTCCAAACTGAAAGATGCTTATGCCTTATGAAATACAATGTTTTCTGCAATGCTGTAAGACATTTTTTAATGTGTTAGAAGTTATATGCACAAAAACTAATGTTAGGACTTCAATGATCAAGATTGTCAGTTTACAGCTTTCTGAGTCCAGTAATGTAGAAATAGTGCTTCTGTTCAAATGAAGTGAAATCTAGCCCAAATCTGCTCAAAAGCTTGTCTCTCTAATAGAGAAAGCTGTTTCATTCAATATTCAGTGCAAATCTTGCCAAACTGAAAGATGCTTATGCCTTAAGAAATACAATGTTTTTTGCAATGCTGTAAGACAGTTTTTAATGTGTTAGAAGTTATATGCACAAAAACTTATGTTAGGACTTCAAAGATCAAGATTGTGTAACGCTGTCAGAGTTGTAAGTCTGCCCAGGATGAATAGAAAAAGACAACGCCAACGATGGTAGTTTCACGAGTCTTTATATAATTCCTCTCAGTTAAATGCACTCTTCGCATACATGTCATAGAGCGAATATTAACAGGGGAAAAACACTCTGAAAACACGCTACAAATAAGAGTAAAGTAAACAATAAATCAAAGGAGCAGTCGGTAGAGCGGTCACCTCTCTCCTCTCGCGAGCAAAACTGTACTCTCACTGCGCACGCGTACACTGGAACAGCGCGCACACAATAACGTGTCATCTTAAAGGCATACAACATTCATGTCATGAACATTATAAAATTAGGTGGCCGTTACAGATCCCCCCCAGGAATGTAAAGGCTGCCCTCAGCCGTGCACAACGGAGTACAGCATCACTTTAAACAACCTCATACATGAAAAGTTGTCAAAATAACAGAACCATACTGGAGAATGTATTACTAAGGTACACACTGACATACATGACAGCACAGATGGACCAAAATACATTGTCTGCAGCAGCATTTTTCAAACAAATGAAAACAGCGTGTAATCAAACCGAAACAAAACATAGGATATCCTTTTTTACACTTTTTCTCTTCTTGTGTACAACATTGTAACATGTCAACAGACTAAACATTAAAACGAATTCTCAATTTACCTCTTTTCTCCATTTTAACCCTTCTGTCTTTCACAGTGACAAACCAAGCAAATGAAAACACATAATCTAAACACTATTTAAGGTCCAGTCTGTCTGTGTGGTACACATTTGTCCACCTATTACTCGACCAGTCTGTGGTGATTCTTGGTGCACATCGAGGTCTCAAGTCATAATGGTGTCTGTCAGGAACATTATCACTAACAGTCAAGTCATCGTCCCGAGACTCAACATCAACCTGTAGGTCAGGAAACTCATCAACACTGTCAACATTTCCCGACACATCATGAGCACTGGACATCACAGGGAGACTATAGTCAACGTTGACTCCCAAGTCCGTAAGGTTTACGGCAGTAGCACCAGCCGTATCCTCCGGCACTTCATCAAACAAAGAACTGTCAGATGATGTTTCCACAACAGAAACTCCTGTGGGCTCAGTCTCTGACTCAAGTGGTTCCCAGGTACGAAAAGGAAGCAGATTTACTACATGAAATACACCTGCGTCTGCCCCCGTACTTGCGTCTCTGAGTCTGTAGTTCACTTCCGACAGTTTTTGTGCAATTTGGTAAGGGCCAGCATATAGAGGTGCTAGCTTAGCCGTGAAATTCGCCAGTGCATCCGAACGGGGATGAGTCTTAATTCTGACCAACTCATTTACTGAGTAAGACACAGGCCGACGTCTCTTGTCGTAGTACTTCTTTCTTTTGTCATGGTTCTCATCCAAAACGGACCTAGCATGATCATGTGCTTCTCTGATCGATGACTCCAAGCTTTCCGGGTATGGGATACCAGGTTCATCCCCACCATCACTATTCGGCTGAGTGATGAGGTCAAGAGGGGTATTCAATTCTCGTCCATACAGCAACATGGATGGGCTTTGGCCCGTGCTTTCATGTGGAGCAGTCCTCAAAGCAAAACAAATTTGGGGCAGATAACGATCCCAAGCAGTGTGCTTGTTACCGACGTAAGCACGGATGGCAGTTTTCAACGTCCGATTCACCCTCTCCGTTGCATTCGTCTGGGGATGATACGCAGTCGTAAGTCTGTGTTCGGATCCCAGTGTGGTGAGAACATGCCTGAATAATTCACTCACAAATGGTGACCCTCTGTCCGAGATCAGGTAATTAGGCACCCCATGACGTGCGAACACCTCGCTAAGCAACTTGCTGGCAGCAACTTGAGCAGTCGCTTCTCGCACTGCACTAACCTCCACCCACTTCGAAAAATAGTCCACAAAGACCAGAATGTAAGCATTACCGCAGGGCGTACGCGGTAAAGGACCCACAAAGTCAACTCCAGTATACTCCCAAGGTCTTTGAGGGCGGATGGGAACCATGAACCCAGCAGGTTTCCTCTGGCTTGGTTTTGTGAACTGGCAGACAGTACAGGACGCAACATACTTCTTAGCGTCAGACGACATTTTTGGCCAGTAAAACCGAAGTTTCAGCCGTGCTATAGTCTTCGTCATGCCCAAGTGACCAGCCATCGGGTGATCATGGTAATATTCCATCAAACTTCGTTTCATAGCCGTGGGTACGTACAGTTTAAGGCGCTTCATAGGGTGGAGATTACAAGACACTTTGTCATCCACAAAGTACAGGAGTCCATCCTGGATCTCATACTGAGAAAACTCCTCAGTGCCATTCTCATCCTGTGCCTCCAATATCCGCAGCAGCTTCCCAGTTTCTGGGTCGTTGAGCTGCAGCTGCCTAATGTGCTCCCGATCTGAAAACATTACAGGGGGTAAAGCACGCAGGTCCAGTCCCCCAATAATGGCATAATCAGGGAGAAGCCCCACAGGTAGACTGCCAGAAGGAACAGGGTTACGTGAAAGTGCATCAGGGACACTGTTACTTGTCCCCGGCTTATGGACAATGTCAAAGTCGAAGTCCTGCAACCTGAGAGACCACCTAGCCAGCCGGCCCGAGCAGTTTGGGCGCGACATAAGCCATCTTAAACTGTTGTGGTCTGAAAAAATAGTCACGTGTAGACCCTCGATATAAGGCCTGAAGTGTTCGAGGGCCCAGATGACCGCTAAGCACTCCTTTTCCGGAGTAGAATAAGGTTTTTCAGACTTATGGAGGGCACGACTCGCATAGGCCACCACAACATCTCTGCTATTTTTGTCCTTCTGCATGAGTGCGGAGCCAAGTCCACTGTCGCACGCATCCGTATGGATCGAGAAAGGAAGAGAGAAGTCCGGGAAAGTCAAAATAGGTGCGGAAGTCAGCTTTTCCTTGAGATAATCCATGGCCGTCTGACATTCATTTGACCATACAAAGGGAGCATCCGTCCTGGTCAACGCAAAGAGTGGCTCAGCATGTCGGGCATAATCCTGGATGAAACGCCTATAATAGCTGGTCATTCCCAGAAACTGTCGGACTTGTTTCACATTAGCTGGAGTATGAAAATCAATCACTGCTCTCACTTTTTCCTCATTTGGCATGATACCATTTGGGGTGATTGTGTAACCCAGAAAGGTGAGTTCGCTCCTGCAGAACTGGCATTTCGCAAGCTTGATAGACAGTCCAGCAGATTCCAGCCTGGTGAGAACCTCTCTCAGGTCCACAAGGTGCTGTTCAAAAGTAGGCGACGCCACCACAATATCATCTAAGTAGACGGCACACGACTTATAGATGAGACCCGCAAGGACTGTGTTCATGAGCCTTTGAAATGTGGCAGGCGCATTGCACAATCCAAAAGGTAAGACCCGAAACTGAAATAACCCACAGTGGGAAATGAAAGCAGTCTTTGGCTTGGAAGTCTCTGCCACTGCCACCTGCCAGTAGCCTCTTGCCAGGTCAATGGTGGAAATAAAAGTCCCTCTAGCCAGGAAGTCAAGAGATTCATCAATCCTCGGCAGAGGATAAGAGTCTTTTACAGTGAGCTTATTTAGTGCACGATAATCGACACAGAACCTTGGCTCTCCTGAATGTTTTGGTACAATTACAACTGGGGCAGCCCAAGGACCAGTGGCAGCTTCAATTATCCCTTCTCTCAACATGTCTTCAATTTGAGACTCAATGAGTTCCTTTTTAGCAGGAGAAGTGCGGTACGGGGCAAGGTGAACCGGTTTTGCATCAGCTGTAACAATTTCATGCTCCACTAGAGAGGTGCGTCCTAAATGTCCATCAAACAACCCACTGAAGGTCTTGAGCAGTTCAGTTAGTTTGTGTTGCTGCTCGCTTTCCAGCGATGATTCTCCAACCTTCTCAGACAGGGCAGAAGAAATGAAATCCAGGCAGGACAAATCAGGATCAGGACTAGGTATCTTTAAGTCAGCACCCTCTAACTCCTCAAGGGGCACCGGCTCATCGCCGAGCACTACCGTCCTTGACGGAACATGAATCGAAACTGAAGATCTCAACATAAAATCCATACCCAAGATAACAGAAGAAGAAAGATTATGGACAACAGCAAAGCGGTGATAGAAACGCTGGCCCAAGAAACCCAAAGACAACCAAATGACACCCAGCGGGCAACAGGATGCTCCATCCGCAAGCTGAACTGGAGGTGCAGTCCATGGTTTTAATCTTACGTCCCCCCCAGGAATATTCTGGACAACCGCTGAGCGCACTGCAGAGAGAGAAGCACCAGTGTCAAGAGTTGCATCAAAAACTTGTCCATAAAGATTAACCTTCACTCTGAACGGGGTATCCCAATAGGACGTGGAAGCAATATCCTCCACATGACACAGCTCAGGTTGATCATTTACGGAATCATCGTGTAAGCGAGGCACATCTATCTTCTGGAGGGAGGATTGCCTCGTCTGAACGTCCTCCCTCCTCTGAAGTTTCCCCTCTGGGTAAAATCTGGGGCCACGTTTCCTTCACCCATGGCTTGGTCAGAGCCATCCATCCGTCCAACGTCTGGCACTCTGACTGTATCTCTCGGAGGTTCTGGGGGCTCCATTGGAGACAAACGCGGTCTTTCCCCCAGACTACAATTTGGACAAGTACGAGTTGTGAATCCTGGCAAAGAGCACTTAAAACAGTGAACATCCCTTTTTGGCATACTACTAGCTTGTCTTTGAGGGGGACACTCAAAACTTGGACCAATGACTGCATGAAGCTCGTGAGCCCGCAAAAGAAGGTCCATGACTGACGGTATGGGTGTGCCATAAAGAGCAACTCTATATTTCTCAAGCACATGCTTCCTTATCAACTCTATTTGCTCTAATTGAGGTGGAGGGGACCTTAGCTTACGAAACTCACCCAACATATGAGCGACAAAGGTCGGCAGTGGCTCATCCGGCATCTGCATACGGTCCAAAATGCCCCTCAGGACCCGTTCCTGATTGTCCGAAGGCAGAAAGACTGTCCTAAAGAATTCACAGAACTGATTCCAACTGGTTAAATGTGTGCTTAGTGCAGCAAACCATTTTTTTGGCTCCTTTGACAGAAAACGCGGGAGCTCAAGGAGAATTTGGACATCTGAGAGATCCAGGGAGGTCCTATACACGTTGAGAGACTGGAGCCATTCCTCAGGATTCAGGGAACCATCTGCAGCAAACACGGGTGGCTCGAGCCGTGATTGGTTAAGCATAGCAGTAAGAGCATTTGTTGTGGCACTCATATCCACAGCGAGTGGTTGAGAAAATGTAGGTACAGAACTATAAGTTACATTGACAGGCACTGACCTTTGAGCGGTTGACTTAGCTTGCCCCAAACTGTAAGGAGTTGAGCTGGCTCTGGGAGCTGGATGTGGGGTCACAGGCACGGTACACTCTTGATGTGTTAAACGGTCCATCATATCCTTTTGAAGGTCAATCGATTCGCGAAGGCACCGCTGCAACACTGCCACTTCTGCTTGTAACAGCCTGTTTTGAGACCGTAAACCTTCAACAGTATGCTGTGAAGCTCCCTGTTGTATAAAAGAATCTTCATCTGTGGGCCGGTCAGTAAAGTCAGACTGAAAGTCAGGGTGAGTAGCCATTATGCATGAAATCACAATCAGTTAATAAATGCAAATAATAAATCAAGATATTGTAAATTTACACAAATATATGAGTCAAAAGCTGTACTAACTGTTACTCTTCCACACCCACAAGAAAAACAGCAGTTTATGTAAAAACACAGAAAACTTCTGCCCTGGTTTTCCCCTTTAACTGCAAACAAAAATATAACACAGCACAACAGTATAACACAGCAATATTACCCACAAAAAAGGTATCAGAAAAAAACAATGAAAAATTAGTGATTTGCACAATAGTCTCAACAAAAATGTACCCAACCAAGTGTCCTTTCTAAATGCAATCTGTTCCGCACGTGCTGGTTTGAAATGAACAGATAGGCACAACAAAAAAATAAAATAAATTAAAATTATGTCCCGGAAATGTTTCAAACAGTCCTCACTTCAATGTTCCCTTTTTGACATCCATTAATGACTGTCCGATCAACACACAAAAAAAACGATTGTTTTTTGTTTCTCTCAATATAGTCAAGTTCAGTATTTGCTCCACATTCCACAAGGAAAAATACGTTGAGAGAGAGAGAAAAAAAAATTCCTCCAACCGGTTTTATACTATGAAAACAGCCAATATTCGGGCGAGCCACGAAAATAGTAACCTTATATGAAATCAGTCAAAATCAGCATAAAAACATCACCTGAAAATCAGTCACACACCGACCGCATGGTGTCCATAGTTAGCAAGCTAGTCAGCACAGTGGAATGGAAAAACTTCCAAAAAAAAACAATCCGAACCTCCTTGTAGATAAAGAACAAGAGGTGACCGGTGAATCCAGTTGTTCGGGCGCCAATTTGTAACGCTGTCAGAGTTGTAAGTCTGCCCAGGATGAATAGAAAAAGACAACGCCAACGATGGTAGTTTCACGAGTCTTTATATAATTCCTCTCAGTTAAATGCACTCTTCGCATACATGTCATAGAGCGAATATTAACAGGGGAAAAACACTCTGAAAACACGCTACAAATAAGAGTAAAGTAAACAATAAATCAAAGGAGCAGTCGGTAGAGCGGTCACCTCTCTCCTCTCGCGAGCAAAACTGTACTCTCACTGCGCACGCGTACACTGGAACAGCGCGCACACAATAACGTGTCATCTTAAAGGCATACAACATTCATGTCATGAACATTATAACATTAGGTGGCCGTTACAATTGTCAGTTTACAGCTTTCTAAGTCCAGTAATGTTGAAATAGTGCTACTGTTCAAATGAAGTGAAATCTAGCCCAAATCTGCTCAAAAGCTTGTCTCTCTAATAGAGAAAGCGGTTTCATTCAATATTCAGTGCAAATCTTGCCAAACTGAAAGATGCTTATGCCTTATGAAATACAATGTTTTCTGCAATGCTGTAAGACAGTTTTTAATGTGTTAGAAGTTATATGCACAAAAACTTATGCTAGGACTACAATGCTCAAGATTGTCAGTTTACAGCTTTCTGAGTCCAGTAATGTTGAAATAGTGCTTCTGTTCAAATTAAGTGAAATCTAGCCCAAATCTGCTCAAAAGCTTGGCTCTCTATTAGAGAAAGCTGTTTCATTCAGTATTCATTGCAAATCTTGCCAAACTGAAAGATGCTTATGCCTTATGAAATACAATGTTTTCTGCAATGCTGTAAGACAGTTTTTAATGTGTTAGAAGTTATATGCACAAAAGCTTATGCTAGGACTACAATGCTCAAGATTGTCAGTTTACATGTTTCTGAGTCCAGTAATGTTGAAATAGTGCTTCTGTTCAAATGAAGTGAAATCAAGCCCAAATCTGCTCAAAAGCTTTTCTCTCTATTAGAGAAAGCTGTTTCATTCAGTATTCAGTGCAAATCTTGCCAAACTGAAAGATGCTTATGCCTTATGAAATACAATGTTTTCTGCAATGCTGTAAGACAGTTTTTAATGTGTTAGAAGTTATATGCACAAAAACTTATGCTAGGACTACAATGCTCAAGATTGTCAGTTTACATGTCTCTGAGTCCAGTAATGTTGAAATAGTGCTTCTGTCCAACTGAAGTGAAATCAAGCCCAAATCTGCTCAAAAGCTTTTCTCTCTATTAGAGAAAGCTGTTTCATTCAGTATTCAGTGCAAATCTTTCCAAACTGAAAGATGCTTATGCCTTATGAAATACAATGTTTTCTGCAATGCTGTAAGACAGTTTTTAATGTGTTAGAAGTTATATGCACAAAAACTTATGTTAGGACTTCAATGATCAAGATTGTCAGTTTACAGCTTTCTGAGTCCAGTAATGTTGAAATAGTGCTTCTGTTCAAATGAAGTGAAATCTAGCCCCAATCTGCTCAAAAGCTTGTTTCTCTATTAGAAAAAGCTGTTTCATTCACTATTCAGTGCAAATCTTGCCAAACTGAAACATGCTTATGCCTTATGAAATACAATGTTCCCCATCGAGGGAGAGACGATGCGTCGATAACGCTTTGGGAACGCATTCTGCGTGAGTGCGTCTGAAGCATCCATGTCAACTAGTCCAATGGCGAGAGTGAGCGTCAGGAGTGACGTCACGACCAGGAATTGATAAAAACCCCAACCGGAGCAACCGGTGTTAGCTTTCTGTGCCTCAGCAAGCGATCTGTGTCAAACCTGTCTGTCATATTTACTGTTGTCTTGTGCAAAGTTTATATACTATGGCTAAGCAGCTATTCAAACCGTGTGCTTCTCCCTGCCCGCGTTATTTAACGGGTGGGGATACACACGAGCTTTGTGTAGTTTGTTTGGGAGTGGAGCATGCGTTATCAGCCTTCGAGGAGACTGATTGCCCGCATTGTGAGAAGCTTTCGCTTCGCATGCTCCGCTCCCGCTTGTCACTCTTTGATGAGAAGAGCGGCGAGCCTCGCGCTCCTCAGGGTGCAGGACCCGCTTCTGCCGAGGCAGATCGGAGAATGCATTCCTGGGGTTCGCAAATGGATCTCTCAGCGGGGTTGGAGACGGGTCCGAGGGCTCTTTCTCCTCCCTTACCTGGGAGATCCATAGCTCAAACTCCGGTGTCGGAAGCCCGCCCCGCGGCTTCTTCCGCCCGGGGGGAGAGCCCATTGCTTCGTTGCTCTAGCTCCGAGGAGTTAGATGTAACGGGCAGTGAAGGTGACACAATCAGGGGGGAAGAGGATTCGCCATCTCTTTCCCCAGCATATGAGGAGTTGGTTGATGTATTAACACGAGCTGTAGATAAATTACATATATCTTGGCCATCTGATAAACAGAGCGCTCGTCCTAAAAGCAAATTAGACGAGCGTTTTCTGTCTTCTAAAACATCGCCTACATCACGGGGTCTCCCTTTTTTCCCTGATCTTCACAGTGAGCTGTCTAGATCGTGGAATAAGCCATATTCATCACGTCTTTTCAGCCCTCAAGTGCGCATTTATTCTGATATAAGAGGGCTGAAAGAAAATGGTTATGAGGCGATGCCCCGGGCGGAGCAGACGCTCGCGAGCTATCTTTCCCCTGGTTCAACGTCATCTATTAAGAACCCGACTTTGCCCACGAAGCCTTTAAAGATCACATCTAATTTAGTGGGTAAAGCTTACACAGCAGCAGGTCAGGCTGGAGCTTGCCTTCACTCGATGGCTTTGCTTCAGGCTTATCAGGCTGAGCTGCTGGGGGAGTTAGATAACAGCGAGGGAGTCAGCCGTGACGAAATTCGCGAACTTTGTCGGGCTACGGATTTATCTCTCAGGGCGACTAAAGAAACAGCACGTGCTATTGGTAGATCTATGGCTGCTTTGGTTTCTACAGAAAGACACCTTTGGCTTAATCTTTCAGATATTAAAGATAAAGATAGATCTTTTCTTTTAGACGCTCCCATTTCTCATGAAGGTCTGTTTGGTGATGCTGTGAATGAAGTGGTTGAAAGATTTCAAGAAAATAAAAAGCAATCTGAAGCTTTTAAAAGTTTTCTCCCTCGCCGTTCTAATCCTGATGCTGCTGGGCGTGCAAGGCAGCCCCAGCCATCATGCTCCTCATATCGTGTTTTTCAAAAAGAGAGTGTTGCGTCTCGCGCTCCTCCTCAAAAATCACGGGGACCGAGCCAGCACTCACAGCCAAAGCAATCTAAGCAGAAGCCGGATCTGAGGACCGTTCTTCTCGCTAAGAAAGCTTCGGCTCAGAAGAAAAGGTCCTGACGCCAAATGGGTCAGACCTGTGAGGGCAGCCCCAATCGAGAAGGTGCGGTGTACACCTCAGTATACGGTGCCCGTCCGGTCTCGGTGCTCTCACGGGGCTGTCCTGCCAACCCCGCCACCCTTGGTGCCTCGGGGCGCAGCGGTCTCCAGCAGGTCTCTGGCGCTGTGTCTCCCAGACGCTGCGTCAGGCTCGCTCCCTCTGAGGGGGGTCCAAGAGCAGTTAGCTTGGGTGGTTCCTGCGCTTCGGCTTCAGGTCCCCGAACTAGCTGTTCAAATTACACCAGAGGCCAGCCTCAAAAGGCTGGTTCCCTTAGTAGAATGTCTGACAGAATGGAAGAGTCTGCCGAATATATCTCAATGGGTCCTGCAGATAGTAGAGAAGGGTTACAGAATCCAGTTCGGTTCTCGTCCCCCACGCTACAACGGGGTGTTGCTCACAGTAGTGCATCCCGAGCAGGCTCTGGTCATGGAGCAAGAAGTGAAATCTCTTTTAGCGAAAAATGCTATAGAGCAGGTGTATCCTCCCGACAGGGCATTGGGTTTTTACAGCCGTTATTTCATTGTTCCAAAAAAGGATGGAGGGCTGCGTCCCATTTTAGATCTTCGTCTGTTGAATCGTACAGTTCAGAAATTAAAATTCAAGATGCTGACACTCAAACAGATCGTGACTCAAATCAGATCCGAGGACTGGTTCGTCACAATAGACCTAAAAGATGCGTACTTCCATATCTCCATCCTCCCTCAGCACAGGAAGTTCCTAAGGTTTTCTTTCGGGGGCAAAGAATACCAGTATCGGGTACTTCCCTTCGGTCTAGCTCTCTCACCCCGCACATTCACGAAATGCGTAGATGCAGCTCTGGCCCCGCTCAGGCTGCAGGGCATACGTATTCTGAATTACCTGGACGACTGGTTGATTTTAGCGGAATCAGAACAGTTGGCGGTTCGGCATCGAGATGTCGTCCTCGCTCATATGCAAAAGTTGGGTTTGAGGCTCAATACCAAGAAGAGTGTGCTATCTCCATTACAGAGGACCACTTTTCTTGGGGTGGTATGGGATTCGGTCACGATGCGAGCCTCTCTTTCGCCCGCTCGTGTAGCCAACATCCTCGCAGCCACTTCGGAGCTAAAGCTAGGCCAGTCACGCACTGTAAAACAGTTCGAGAGATTGTTGGGTCTCATGGCAGCAGTGTCCAATGTGATCCCCTTTGGCCTGCTGGGCATGAGACCTTTACAGTGGTGGCTCAGGACCAGAGGGTTCTCCCCGAGGGGAAACCCACTTCGTACGATCAAGATCACGCGGCGGTGTCTCCGCGCCTTGGTCATATGGAGAGAACACTGGTTCCTGTCCCAGGGTCCGGTATTGGGAGCTCTTTGTCATCGGGTTACCATCTCGACAGATGCTTCCCTTACCGGCTGGGGAGCGGTAATGGAAGGCCGCTCAGCTCAGGGTCTGTGGGAGAGCCATCATCACTCTTGGTACATCAACTGCCTGGAGATGATGGCTGTCTTCAAAGCTTTGAGGCACTTCCTGCCAGACCTGAGGGACCATCATGTGCTGGTCCGCACAGACAATACATCGGTGGTCTCTTACATCAACCGTCAGGGGGGTCTGCGCTCGCGCCCTCTCTGCAAATTAGCGCACCAGATCCTCCTGTGGTCTCTGGGGAAATTACGCTCTCTGAGGGCGATGTATATACCAGGGACTCAGAATATTGGAGCAGACACCCTGTCGAGGCAGGTGCTGAGGCCAGGGGAATGGAGGCTTCACCCGGAGGTGGTGGAGCTCATATGGGAAAGTTATGGCCAAGCAGAAGTGTATCTGTTTGCTTCTCAGTACACGACGCACTGTCCACTATGGATCTCCCTTACTCATCCAGCCCCCCTGGGGTTGGACGCTATGGTACAGACGTGGCCGAGGCTTCGTCTGTACGCCTTTCCCCCTGTTGCTCTGCTCCCAGGAGTTCTGGAGAGAGTCCGCCAGGACGGAGTAAGTCTACTTCTCGTAGCTCCACACTGGCAGAGTCGAATCTGGTTTGCGGACCTGATTCATCTCCTCGACGGTTCTCCCTTGGAGATCCCGATCAGGAAAGACCTTCTAGCTCAGGCCGGGGGCACTATATTTCACCACCGGCCAGAGATTTGGAAGCTTTGGGTGTGGCCTCTGAGGGGGCGCAACTCATAGAGAGTGGTCTCTCAACTGAGGTTGTGGAGACCATTCTTAGCTCCAGAGCTCCAGCTACGAGGAAACTTTATAGACTCAAATGGAATGTTTTTTCTTCTTGGTGTTACCAACATCAGTGTGACCCGTCCACTGCTCTGTTGGCTCAGTTCTTGAGTTTTTACAAGACCGCTTCGCTTCTGGTCTATGTCCATCCACCTTAAAAGTTTACGTGGCGGCCATCTCGGCTTTCCATGCCCCAGTGGGTGGTGCATCTCTGGGTCGAGACCCTCTTATCTCTCGTTTCCTTCGTGGCACCTTGAGGCTGAGACCTGCAACTCGTTCTAGAGTGCCGGCCTGGGACCTGGCTATAGTTTTAGAAGGCCTTTCTAGGGCTCCGTTTGAACCCCTAGATTCGGTCTCTGAGAAGTTTCTTTCGTTTAAGACTACTTTTCTCCTTGCTATTTCGTCCCTTAAAAGAGTCGGAGACCTTCAGGCTCTCTCAGTTTCTCCCACCTGCCTTGAATTTGCACCTGGGATGGTCAAAGCATTTCTCTACCCGAAGCAGGGATACGTCCCTAAGGTACCGACCGTTGTTCCGAGACCCATTGTTCTGCAGGCTTTCTGTCCTCCCCCGTTTGCATCATCGGACCAGGAAAAGTCTAACCTCTTGTGCCCGGTGCGAGCATTGGACACTTATGTTCATCGGACTTCTTCTTTTCGGAAATCCGATCAGATGTTTGTTTGTTTCGGGTCACCTAAGATAGGTCTTCCTGCCACTAAACAGACACTTAGTAAGTGGATAGTTGGGGCTATCCTTCTTGCCTGTGAGTCTTCTGACCTACCGTGCCCTTTGGGGGTCAGAGCTCATTCTACTAGGAGTATGGTGGCCTCTAGAGCCTTGTTATCTGGGGCCTCTCTTCAGGATGTTTGTGAGGCGGCAGGCTGGTCCTCGCCACTCACATTCGTCAGGTTTTATAGCCTAGACCTGGACGCTACTCCCGGGTCTCAGGTTTTTAATTCTAGAGGCGTTGGGTTTTCTGTCTGACACTCAGGCACTTGTAATATGGCGGTTTGGGTATTCTCGTTCCCAAAGCGTTATCGACGCATCGTCTCTCCCTCGATGGGGAACGTCTCGGTTACGTCTGTAACCTCGGTTCCCCGAGAAGGGAACGAGACGATGCGTCTCCCTGCCATACTTCCTTCGTTCCTGTGATCGACTTGCTTCGGCACTGTCGAAGCTAACACCGGTTGCTCCGGTTGGGGTTTTTATCAATTCCTGGTCGTGACGTCACTCCTGACGCTCACTCTAGCCATTGGACTAGTTGACATGGATGCTTCAGACGCACTCACGCAGAATGCGTTTCCAAAGCGTTATCGACGCATCCTCTCGTTCCCTTCTCGGGGAACCGAGGTTACAGACGTAACACGTTTTCTGCAGTGTTGTAAGAGAGCTTTTAATGTGTTAGAAGTTATATGCACAAAAACTTATGCTAGGACTACAATGCTCAAGATTGTCAGTTTACATGTTTCTGAGTCCAGTAATGTTGAAATTGTGCTTCTGTTCAAATGAAGTGAAATCAAGCCCAAATCTGCTCAAAAGCTTTTCTCTCTATTAGAGAAAGCTGTTTCATTCAGTATTCAGTGCAAATCTTGCCAAACTGAAAGATGCTTATGCCTTATGAAATACAATGTTTTCTGCAATGCTGTAAGACAGTCAAAATTTTGACTCATATCCCTTCACGCATCACAATAAACACTGCAAGTTTGTGTCTTTACTGTCTGTTACAAAGTGGATCCACCAATGTAATATTTCCCCCTAAAAACATTTTAAAAAAAATGCCAGAAGTTGCAACAGATTTAGAGACCTTAGAGCGAACTCAAAAAAACACTATGATGCCAAAGACCCAAACTTGCAGTAGTTTTTATGGTCTGCAAAACAATAAAATATAAGATTTTGAGTAATTTTGGTCTCCAAGAAATTGTTTTAAAAGAAAAATCTTAATCAATGTTATGTTATCTTAAGCTATGTTAACTTGATCTAGATTTTTATATTAATACAATATCTTGGAGAGGAAAACTACTCAAAATTTTTACGCATATCACTTCACGCATCACAATAAACACTGCAGGTTCGTGTCTTTACTGTCTGTTACAAAGTGGATCCACCAATGTAATATTTCCCCCTAAAAACATTTTTAAAAAATGCCAGAAATTGCAACAGATTTAGAATTCAAACCACTTGAGACCTTAGAGGGAACTCAAAGAAACACTATGATGCCAAGGTAGAACTTTAAATGCCTTGGATGTACTGTCTATTTAAGCACGTTTGCATCTTTGCACTCAATTACAAAGTGGATTCACATCCGTAATATTTCCCCCTAAAAAAATTAAAATGGCAGCAGCTAAAACAGATTTAAAATTCAAGAAAATTGAGAACCTAGAGGGCACTCAAAGAAACACTATGATGCCAAGGTAGAACATTAAATGCCTTTGATGGACTTTGTCCATTTAAGTACATTTGCGTCTTTGTACACAATTACAAAGTGGATCCACATCTGTAACATTTCCGCCTAAAACATTTTAAAAAATGCCAGAAGTTGCAACAGAATTAGAATTCAAACCACTTGAGACCTTAGAGGGAACTCAAAGAAACACTATGATGCCAAGGTAGAACTTTAAATGCATTTGATGGACTGTCCATTTAAGCACGTTTGCATCTTTGCACTCAATTACAGAGTGGATCCACATCCGTAATATTTCACCCTAAAAAAATAAAAATGCCAGCAGCTAAAACAGATTTAAAATTCAAGACAGTTGAGACCCTAGAGGGCACTCAAAGAAACACTATGATGCCAAGGTAGAACATTAAATGCCTTTGATGGACTTTGTCCATTTAAGCACGTTTGCGTCTTCATACACAATTACAAAGTGGATCCACATCTGTAATATTTCCGCCTAAAAACAACCCACAAATCGCTAGTAGTTACAACAGACCAAGAAATCAAGCCACTTCTATGTTAACTTGATCTAGATTTTTCTATTAATACAATATCTTGGAGAGGAAAACTACTCAAAATCTTTACTCAAATCACTTCACGCATCACAATAAACCACTGCAAGATTGTGTCTTTACTGTCTGTTACAAAGTGGATCCACAAATGTTATATTCCCCCTAAAAACATTTTTAAAAAATGCCAAAAGTTGCAACAGATTTAGAATTCAAACCACTTGAGACCTTAGAGGGAACTCAAAGAAACACTATGATGCCAAGGTTGAACTTTAAATGCCTTTGATGGACTTTGTTCATTTAAGCAAGTTGCGTCTTTGCACTCAATTACAAAGTGGATCCAAATCCATAATATATACCGCTAAAAAAATAAAAACGCCAGTAGCTAAAACAGGTTTAGAATTCAAGCCAATTGACTACATAGAGGGCACTCAAAGAAACACTATGATGCCAAGGTAGAACTTTAAATGCCTTTGATGGACTTTCATTTTTCATTTAAGCACATTTTAACTTGATCTAGATTTTTATATTAATACAATATCTTGGAGAGGAAAACTACTCAAAATTTTTACTCATATCACTTCACGCATCACAGTAAACACTGCAAGATTGTGTCTTTACCAGTGTTAATTTCCTTGACGAAGACTATGACGAAAAATATTCGTCAACTAACCTTTTTCACGGACGAAAACTAAATAAATAGTCAGATATGATGACGAAAAACGTGACGAAATATAACTGACACTTTAGTCAACGAATAAAAATGAGACGAAAATATATGGGAGGGACGAATGGAGAAGAGATCCAATCAGAGCGAATCTTTGAGGGTAGGTTGATCTATGCAGAAGCAGCCGAGCCATTTTAAAAAGCCACAGCAAATGCAAGCGCAACAGCTAAATAAACACAGCAGCAGTTACACAGAAAAGAGAACAAAGATGAGTTTGCAGAAATTCGCACAGTTTCGAGGACGTTTTCATAACAGTTTAATTGTTTACACGGGGAACTGCACTGCGACCTTTTGAAATGCCATTGCAACCCAAATTTTTTATGGGGTCGTAAATGTATCACTGATTATTTTTGTTCCTACTTATGTGTAATGCTATGTTTTAATATGAGCATTTATTAAAACAGAAATGTGTATTTTAAGAATACGTTTTATAACATGCTCCGATCATTCAACACATCAATTTGGCTTCAGCCCCGTAATGCGGGAAAGTTGAACTGAGCAGCTGGTGACTCGCGCAACACTGAACCGAGCTCTCCTTCAGGACGTTTGCGTCCTCCTGCACCTGAACGAACAAATACAAATCGCATTTTAAATAAACATAAGAAAAAGAGCGAAAAGTGAAAGAGCTCAATTCAGCAGCACGATGTTCTGGTGTTCAGGGAGCAAGCAGAGACGCGTCTCAAAGTCTTCTTGCTTTTGTACCGACAACAAATACACACTAAATATGTCAAAATACCCGTCTTGGAAAGTGTGTTCTAAAAAGTCTGTAGTTATGTCTTCAGTGAAAGTAAAGAGTTGGAAAGAAATCGGATGTGTATCTTTATAATGGATGCATTTGTCTCTTAAAGTGACCGCGCCTAATTTGCTAGCTCTGCTGTCAGTGTCTTTAATGTATGAAAATGAAAGTAAATCACTCACTGCTCTTGATTGAATTACTTTGTAGTTTTAACAAGAATTTATCCAAAGTCAATCCAAAAATCAGATAGAATATATTATATTGTTTTACTAGTGACTTAAAATATATATATATATATATATATATATATATATATATATATATATATATATATATTCATCATTAAACTATGATGCCAAGGTTGAACTTTAAATGCCTTTGATGGACTGTCCATTTAAGCACGTTTGCGTCTTTGCACTCAATTACAAAGTGGATCCACATCCATGATATTTACTGCTAAAAAAATAAAAACGCCAGTAGCTTAAACAGGTTTAGAATTCAAGCCAATTGACACCCTAAAGGGCACTCAAAGAAACACTATAATGCCAAGGTAGAACATTAAATGCCTTTGATGGACTTTGTCCATTTAAGCACGTTTGTGTCTTCGTACACAATTACAAAGTGGATCCACATCTGTAATATTTCCGCCTAAAAACAACCCACAAATCGCTAGTAGATACAACAGACCTAGAAATCAAGACATTTCTATGTTACTTTGATGTAGATTTTTCTATTAATAAAATTTCTTGGAGAAGAAAACTACTCAAAATTTTGACTCATATCACTTCACGCATTACAATAAACACTGCAGGACTGTGTCTTTACTGTCTGTTACAAAGTGGACCCACCAATGTAATATTTCCCCCTTAAACATTTTTGAAAAATTCCAGAAGTTGCAACAGATTTAGACCTTAGAGGGAACTCAAAGAAACACTATGATGCCAAAGACCCAAACTTGCAGTAGTTTTTATGGTCTGCGAAACAATAAAAAATAAGATTTTGAGTAATTTTGGTCTCCAAGAAATTGTTTTAAAAGAAAAATCTTAATCAATGTTATGTTATCTTAAGATATGTTAACTTGATCTAGATTTTTATATTAATACAATATCTTGGAGAGGAAAACTACTCAAAATTTGTACGCATATCACTTCACGCATCACAAAAAACACTGCAAGATTGTGTCTTTACTGTCTGTTACAAAGTGGATCCACAAATGTAATATTTCCCCTTAAAAACATTTTTTTTTAAAATGCCAGAAGTTGCAACATATTTAGAATTCAAACCACTTGAGACCTTAGAGGACACTCAAAGAAACACTATGATGCCAATGTAGAACATTAAATGCCTTTGATGTACTTTGTCCATTTAAGCACGTTTGCGTCTTTATACACAATTACAAAGTGGATCCACATCTGTAATATTTCCGCCTAAAAATAACCCACAAATCGCTAGTAGATAAAACAGACCTAGAAATCAAGCCACTTCTATGTTAACTCGATCTAGATTTTTATATTAATACAATAACTTGGAGAGGAAAACTACTCAACATTTTTACTCATATCACTTCACGCATCACAATAAACACTGCAAGATTGTGTCTTTACTGTCTGTTACAAAGTGGATCCACCAATGTAATATTTCCCCCTAAAAACATTTTTAAAAAATGCCAGAAATTGCAACAGATTTAGAATTCAAACCACTTGAGACCTTAGAGGGAACTCAAAGAAACACTATGATGCCAAGGTAGAACTTTAAATGCCTTGGATGTACTGTCCATTTAAGCACGTTTGCATCTTTGCACTCAATTACAAAGTGGATTCACATCCGTAATATTTCCCCCTGAAAAAATTAAAATGGCAGCAGCTAAAACAGATTTAAAATTCAAGAAAATTGAGAACCTAGAGGGCACTCAAAGAAACACTATGATGCCAAGGTAGAACATTAAATGCCTTTGATGGACTTTGTCCATTTAAGTACATTTGCGTCTTTGTACACAATTACAAAGTGGATCCACATCTGTAACATTTCCGCCTAAAACATTTTAAAAAATGCCAGAAGTTGCAACAGAATTAGAATTCAAACCACTTGAGACCTTAGAGGGAACTCAAAGAAACACTATGATGCCAAGGTAGAACTTTAAATGCATTTGATGGACTGTCCATTTAAGCACGTTTGCATCTTTGCACTCAATTACAGAGTGGATCCACATCCGTAATATTTCACCCTAAAAAAATAAAAATGCCAGCAGCTAAAACAGATTTAAAATTCAAGACAGTTGAGACCCTAGAGGGCACTCAAAGAAACACTATGATGCCAAGGTAGAACATTAAATGCCTTTGATGGACTTTGTCCATTTAAGCACGTTTGCGTCTTCATACACAATTACAAAGTGGATCCACATCTGTAATATTTTCGCCTAAAAACAACCCACAAATCGCTAGTAGTTACAACAGACCTAGAAATCAAGCCACTTCTATGTTAACTTGATCTAGATTTTTCTATTAATACAATATCTTGGAGAGGAAAACTACTCAAAATCTTTACTCAAATCACTTCACGCATCACAATAAACACTGCAAGATTGTGTCTTTACTGTCTGTTAAAAAGTGGATCCACAAATGTTATATTCCCCCTAAAAACATTTTTAAAAAATGCCAAAAGTTGCAACAGATTTAGAATTCAAACCACTTGAGACCTTAGAGGGAACTCAAAGAAACACTATGATGCCAAGGTTGAACTTTAAATGCCTTTGATGGACTTTGTTCATTTAAGCAAGTTGCGTCTTTGCACTCAATTACAAAGTGGATCCAAATCCATAATATTTACCGCTAAAAAAATAAAAACGCCAGTAGCTAAAACAGGTTTAGAATTCAAGCCAATTGACTATATAGAGGGCACTCAAAGAAACACTATGATGCCAAGGTAGAACTTTAAATGCCTTTGATGGACTTTGTTCATTTAAGCACATTTTAACTTGATCTAGATTTTTATATTAATACAATATCTTGGAGAGGAAAACTACTCAAAATTTTTACTCATATCACTTCACGCATCACAGTAAACACTGCAAGATTGTGTCTTTACCAGTGTTAATTTCGTTGACGAAGACTATGACGAAAAATATTCGTCAACTAACCTTTTTCACGGATGAAAACTAAATAAAAAATAAAAATAAAAATAAAAAATAAATAGTCAGATATGATGACGAAAAACGTGACGAAATATAACTGACACTTTAGTCAACGAATAAAAATGAGACGAAAATATATGGGAGGGACGAATGGAGAAGAGATCCAATCAGAGCGAATCTTTGAGGGTAGGTTGATCTATGCAGAAGCAGCCGAGCCATTTTAAAAAGCCACAGCAAATGCAAGCGCAACAGCTAAATAAACACAGCAGCAGTTACACAGAAAAGAGAACAAAGATGAGTTTGCAGAAATTCGCACAGTTTCGAGGACGTTTTCATAACAGTTTAATTGTTTACACGGGGAACTGCACTGCGACCTTTTGAAAAGCCATTGCAACCCAAATTTTTATGGGGTCGTAAATGTATCACTGATTATTTTTGTTCCTACTTATGTGTAATGCTATGTTTTAATATGAGCATTTATTAAAACAGAAATGTGTATTTTAAGAATACGTTTTATAACATGCTCCGACCATTCAACACATCAATTTGGCTTCAGCCCCGTGATGCGGGAAAGTTGAACTGAGCAGCTGGTGACTCGCGCAACACTGAACCGAGCTCTCCTTCAGGACGTTTGCGTCCTCCTGCACCTGAACGAACAAATACAAATCGCATTTTAAATAAACATAAGAAAAAGAGCGAAAAAGTGAAAGAGTTCAATTCAGCAGCACGATGTTCTGGTGTTCAGGGAGCAAGCAGAGACGCGTCTCAAAGTCTTCTTGCTTTTGTACCGACAACAAATACACACTAAATATGTCAAAATACCCGTCTTGGAAAGTGTGTTCTAAAAAGTCTGTAGTTATGTCTTCAGTGAAAGTAAAGAGTTGGAAAGAAATCGGATGTGTATCTTTATAATGGATGCATTTGTCTCTTAAAGTGACCGCGCCTAATTTACTAGCTCTGCTGTCAGTGTCTTTAATGTATGAAAATGAAAGTAAATCACTCACTGCTCTTGATTGAATTACTTTGTAGTTTTAACAAGAATTTATCCAAAGTCAATCCAAAAATCAGATAGAATATATTATATTGTTTTACTAGTGACTTAAAAAAAAAAAATATATATATATATATATATATATTTTCATCATTAAACTATGATGCCAAGGTTGAACTTTAAATGCCTTTGATGGACTGTCCATTTAAGCACGTTTGCGTCTTTGCACTCAATTACAAAGTGGATCCACATCCATGATATTTACTGCTAAAAAAATAAAAACGCCAGTAGCTTAAACAGGTTTAGAATTCAAGCCAATTGACACCCTAAAGGGCACTCAAAGAAACACTATAATGCCAAGGTAGAACATTAAATGCCTTTGATGGACTTTGTCCATTTAAGCACGTTTGTGTCTTTATACACAATTACAAAGTGGATCCAAATCACTTGACCACTTGAGACCTTAGAGGGAACTCAAAGAAACACTATGATGCCAAGGTAGAACTTTAAATGCATTTGATGGACTGTCCATTTAAGCATGTTGGCATCTTTGCACTCAATTACAGAGTGGATCCACATCCGTAATATTTCACCCTAAAAAAAATAAAAATACCAGCAGCTAAAACAGATTTAAAATTCAAGACAGTTGAGACCCCAGAGGGCACTCAAAGAAACACTATGATGCCAAGGTAGAACTTTAAATGCCTTTGATGGACTTTGTTCATTTAAGCACGTTTTAACTTGATCTAGATTTTTATATTAATACAATATCTTGGAGAGGAAAACTACTCAACATTTTTACTCATATCACTTCACGCATCACAATAATCACTGCAAGATTGTGGCTTTACTGTCTGTTACAAAGTGGATCCACAAATGTATTATTTCCCCCTAAAAACATTTTTAAAAAATGCCAGAAGTTGCAACAGATTTAGAATTCAAACCACTTGAGACCTTAGAGGGAACTCAAAGAAACACTATGATGCCAAGGTAGAACTTTAAATGCCTTTGATGAACTGTCCATTAAAGCACGTTTGCGTCCTTGCACTCAATTAGAAAGTGGATCCACATCCATGATATTTACTGCAAAAAAAAAAAAAAAAACGCCAGTAGCTAAAACAGGTTTAGAATTCAAGCCAATTGACACCCTAAAGGGCACTCAAAGAAACACTATGAGGCCAAAGACCCAAACTTGCAGTAGTTTTTATGGTCTGCGAAACAATAAAAAATAAGATTTTGAGTAATTTTGGTCTCCAATAAATTGTTTTAAAAGAAACATCTTAATCAATGTAATGTTATCTTGAGCTATGTTAACTTGATTTAAGTTTTTATATTAATACAATATCTTGGAGAGGAAAACTACTCAAAATTTTTACTCATATCACTTCACGTATCACAATAAACACTGCAAGATTGTGTCTTTACTGTCTGTTACAAAGTGGATCCACCAATGTAATATTTCCCCAATTCCCCCTAAAAACATTTTTTAAAAATCCCAGAATTTGCTACAGATTTAGAATTCAAACCACTTGAGACCTTAGAGGGAACTCAAAGAAACACTATGATGCCAAGGTAGAACTTTAAATGCCTTTGATGGACTGTCCATTTAAGCACGTTTAAATCTTTGCACTCAATTACAAAGTGGATCCACATCCATAATATTTCACCCTAAAAAAATAAAAATGCCAGCTGCTAAAAGAGGTTAAGAATTCAAGCCAATTTACACCCTAGAGGGCACTCAAAGAAACACTATGATGCCAAGGTAGAACATTAAATGCCTTTGATGGACGTTGTCTATTTAAGAACGTTTGCGTCTTCGTACACAATTACAAAGTGGATCCACATCTGTAATATTTCCGCCTAAAAACAACCCACAAATCGCTAGTAGATACAACAGACCTAGAAATCAAGACATTTCTATGTTAATTTGGTGTAGATTTTTCTATTAATAAAATTTCTTGGAGAAGAAAACTACTCAACATTTTGACTCATATCACTTCACGCATTACAATAAACACTGCAGGACTGTGTCTTTACTGTCTGTTACAAAGTGGATCCACCAATGTAATATTTCCCCCTTAAACATTTTTGAAAAATTCCAGAAGTTGCAACAGATTTAGACCTTAGAGCGAACTCAAAGAAACACTATGATGCCAAAGACCCAAACTTGCAGTAGTTTTTATGGTCTGCGAAACAATAAAAAATAAGATTTTGAGTAATTTTGGTCTCCAAGAAATTGTTTTAAAAGAAAAATCTTAATCAATGTTATGTTATCTTAAGCTATGTTAACTTGATCTAGATTTTTATATTAATACAATATCTTGGAGAGGAAAACTACTCAAAATTTGTACGCATATCACTTCACGCATCACAATAAACACTGCAAGATTGTGTCTTTACTGTCTGTTACAAAGTGGATCCACAAATGTAATATTTCCCCTTAAAAACATTTTTTTTTTAAATGCCAGAAGTTGCAACATATTTAGAATTCAAACCACTTGAGACCTTAGAGGACACTCAAAGAAACACTATGATGCCAATGTAGAACATTAAATGCCTTTGATGTACTTTGTCCATTTAAGCACGTTTGCGTCTTTATACACAATTACAAAGTGGATCCACATCTGTAATATTTCCGCCTAAAAATAACCCACAAATCGCTAGTAGATAAAACAGACCTAGAAATCAAGCCACTTCTATGTTAACTCGATCTAGATTTTTATATTAATACAATAACTTGGAGAGGAAAACTACTCAACATTTTTACTCATATCACTTCACGCATCACAATAAACACTGCAAGATTGCGTCTTTACTGTCTGTTACTAAGTGGATACACCAATGTAATATTTCCCCCTAAAAACATTTTTAAAAAATGCCAGAAGTTGCAACAGATTTAGACCTTAGAGGGAACTCAAAGAAACACAATGATGCCAAAGACCAAAACTTGCAGTAGTTTTTATGGTCTGCGAAACAATAAAAAATAAGATTTTGAGTAATTTTGGTCTCCAAGAAATTGTTTTAAAAGAAAAAAATTAATCAATGTTATGTTATCTTAAGCTATGTTAACTTGATCTAGATTTTTATATTAATACAATTTCTTGGAGAAGAAAACTACTCAAAATTTTGACTCATATCACTTCACGCATCACAATAAACACTGCAGGTTTGTGTCTTTACTGTCTGTTACAAAGTGGATCCACCAATGTAATATTTCCCCCTAAAAACATTTTTAAAAAATGCCAGAAATTGCAACAGATTTAGAATTCAAACCACTTGAGACCTAAGAGGGAACTCAAAGAAACACTATGATGCCAAGGTAGAACTTTAAATGCCTTTGATGGACTTTGTCCATTTAAGTACGTTTGCATCTTTGCACTCAATTACAAAGTGGATCCACATCCGTAATATTTCCCCCTAAAAAAATTAACATGGCAGCAGCTAAAACAGATTTAAAATTCAAGAAAATTGAGAACCTAGAGGGCACTCAAAGAAACACTATGATGCCAAGGTAGAACATTAAATGCCTTTGATGGACTTTGTCCATTTAAGTACGTTTGCGTCTTTGTACACAATTACAAAGTGGATCCACATCTGTAACATTTCCACAATAAAACATTTTAAAAAATGCCAGAAGTTGCAACAGAATTAGAATTCAAACCACTTGAGACCTTAGAGGGAACTCAAAGAAACACTATGATGCCAAGGTAGAACTTTAAATACATTTGATGGACTGTCCATTTAAGCACGTTTGCATCTTTGCACTCAATTACAGAGTGGATCCAAATCCGTAATATTTCACCCTAAAAAAATAAAAATGCCAGCAGCTAAAACAGATTTAAAATTCAAGACAGTTGAGACCCCTAGAGGGCACTCAAAGAAACACTATGATGCCAAGGTAGAACATTAAATGCCTTTGATGGACTTTGTCCATTTAAGCACGTTTGTGTCTTTATACACAATTACAAAGTGGATCCAAATCACTTGACCACTTGAGACCTTAGAGGGAACTCAAAGAAACACTATGATGCCAAGGTAGAACTTTAAATGCATTTGATGGACTGTCCATTTAAGCACGTTTGCATCTTTGCACTCAATTACAAAGTGGATCCACATCCATAATACTTCCCCCTAAAAAAATAAAAATGCCAGCAGCTAAAACAGATTTAAAATTCAAGACAGTTGAGACCTTAGAGGGAACTCAAAGAAACACTATGATGCCAAGGTAGAACATTAAATGCCTTTGATGGACTTTGTCCATTTAAGCACGTTTGCGTCTTCATACACAATTACAAAGTGGATCCACATCTGTAATATTTCCGCCTAAAAACAACCCACAAATCGCTAGTAGTTACAACAGACCTAGAAATCAAGCCACTTCTATGTTAACTTGATCTAGATTTTTCTATTAATACAATATCTTGGAGAGGAAAACTACTCAAAATCTTTACTCAAATCACTTCACGCATCACAATAAACACTGCAAGATTGTGTCTTTACTGTCTGTTACAAAGTGGATCCACAATTGTTATATTTCCCCCTAAAAACATTTTTAAAAAATGCCAAAAGTTGCAACAGATTTAGAATTCAAACCACTTGAGACCTTAGAGGGAACTCAAAGAAACACTATGATGCCAGGGTAGAACTTTAAATGCCTTTGATGGACTGTCCATTTGAGAACGTTTGCATCTTTGCACTCAATCACAAAGTGGATCCACATCCGTAATATTTAACCCTAAGAAAATAAAAATGCCAGCAGCTGAAAAAGGTTAAGAATTCTAGCCAATTGACACCCTAGAGGGCACTCAAAGAAACACTATGATGCCAAGGTAGAACATTAAATGCCTTTGATGGACTTTGTCCATTTAAGCACGTTTGCGTCTTTGTACACAATTACAAAGTGGATCCACATCTGTAATATTTCCCCCTAAAAACAACCCACAAATCGCTAGTAGATACAACAGACCTAGATATCAAGCCACTTCTATGTTAACTTGATCTAGATTTTTCTAATAATACAATTTCTTGGAGAGGAAAAGTATTCAAAATTTTGACTCATATCGATTCACGCATCACAATAAACACCAATGTAATATTTCTCCCTAAAAACATTTTTTCAAAATGCCAGAAGTTGCAACTGATTTAGACCTTAGAGGGATCTCAAAGAAAACAACTCAAAATTTTTACGCATATCACTTCACGCATCACAAAAAAACACTGCAAGATTGTGTCTTTACTATCTGTTACAAAGTGGATCCACAAATGTAATATTTCCCCCTAAAAACATTTTTTTTTTTTAAAGTTCTACCTTGGCATCATAGTGTTTCTTTGAGTTCCCTCTAAGGTCTCAAGTGGTTTGAATTCTAAATCTGTTGCAACTTCTGGCATTTTTTAAAAATGTTTTTAGGGGGAAATATTACATTGGTGGATCCACTTTGTAACAGACAGTAAAGACACAAACCTGCAGTGTTTATTGTGATGCGTGAAGTCATATGAGTCAAAATTTTGAGTAGTTTTCTTCTCCAAGAAATTGTATTAATATAAAAATCTAGATCAAGTTAACATAGCTTAAGATAACATAACATTGATTAAATGTTTTCTTTTAAAACAATTTCTTGGAGACCAAAATTACTCAAAATCTTATTTTTTATTGTTTCGCAGACCATAAAAACTACTGCAAGTTTGGGTCTTTGGTATTATAGTGTTTCTTTGAGTTCCCTCCAAGGTCTCAAGTGGTTTAAATTCTAAATCTGTTGCAACTTCTGGCATTTAAAAAAAATGTTTTTAGGGGGAAATATTACATTTGTGGATCCACTTTGTAACAGACAGTAAAGACACAATGTTGCAGTGTTTTTTGTGATGCGTGAAGTGATATGCGTAAAAATTTTGAGTAGTTTTCCTCTCCAAGATATTGTATTAATATAAAAATCCCGATCAAGTTAACATAGCTTAAGATAACATAACATTGATAAAGATTTTTCTTTTAAAACAATTTCTTGGAGACCAAAATTACTCAAAATCTTATATTTTATTGTTTCGCAGACCATAAAAACTACTGCAAGTTTGGGTCTTTGGCATCATAGTGTTTCTTTGAGTTCCCTCTAAGGTCTAAATGTGTTGCAACTTCTGGCAATTTTTAAAAATGTTTTTAGGGGGAAATATTACATTGGTGGATCCACTTTGTAACAGACAGTAAAGACACAAACCTGCAGTGTTTATTGTGATGCGTGAAGCGATATGAGTCAAAATTTTGAGTAGTTTTCCTCTCCAAGAAATTGTATTAATAGAAAAATCTAGATCAAGTTAACATAGAAGTGGCTTGATATCTAGGTCTGTTGTATCTACTAGCGATTTTTGGGCTGTTTTTAGGTGGAAATATTATATGTGGATACACTTTGTAATTGTGTACGAAGACGCAAACATTCTTAAATAGACAACGTCCATCAAAGGCATTTAATGTTCTACCTTGGCATCATAGTGTTTCTTTGAGTGCCCTCTAGGGTGTAAATTGGCTTGAATTCTTAACCTCTTTTAGCAGCTGGCATTTTTATTTTCTTAGGGTGAAATATTATGGATGTGGATCCACTTTGTAATTGAGTGCAAAGATTCAAACGTGCTTAAATGGACAGTACATCAAAGGCATTTAAAGTTCTACCTTGGCATCATAGTGTTTCTTTGAGTTCCCTCTAAGGTCTCAAGTGGTTTGAATTCTAAATCTGTTGCAACTTCTGGCATTTTTTAAAAATGTTTTTAGGGGGAAATAATACATTTGTGGATCCACTTTGTAACAGACAGTAAAGCCACAATCTTGCAGTGATTATTGTGATGCGTGAAGTGATATGAGCCAAATTTTGAGTAGTTTTCTTCTCCAAGAAATTGTATTAATATAAAAATCTAGATCAAGTTAACATAGCTTAAGATAACATAACATTGATTAAGATTTTTCTTTTAAAACAATTTCTTGGAGACCAAAATTACTCAAAATCTTATATTTTATTGTTTCGCAGACCATAAAAACTACTGCAAGTTTGGGTCTTTGGCATCATAGTGTTTCTTTGAGTTCCCTCTAAGGTCTAAATCTGTTGCAACTTCTGGCATTTTTAAAAAATGTTTTTAGGAGGAAATATTACATTGGTGGATCAACTTTGTAACAGACAGTAAAGACACAAACCTGCAGTGTTTATTGTGATGCGTGAAGCGATATGAGTCAAAATTTTGAGTAGTTTTCCTTGAGATCCTTCTAAGGTCTAAATCAGTTGCAACTTCTGGCATTTAAAAAAAATGTTTTTAGGGAGAAATATTACATTGGTGTTTATTGTGATGCGTGAATCGATATGAGTCAAAATTTTGAGTACTTTTCCTCTCCAAGAAATTGTATTAATAGAAAAATCTAGATCAAGTTAATATAGAAGTGGCTTGATATCTAGGTCTGTTGTATCTACTAGCGATTTGTGGGTTGTTTTTAGGGGGAAATATTACAGATGTGGATCCACTTTGTAATTGTGTACAAAGACGCAAACGTGCTTAAATGGACAAAGTCCATCAAAGGCATTTAATGTTCTACCTTGGCATCATAGGGTTTCTTTGAGTGCCCTCTAGGGTGTCAATTGGCTAGAATTCTTAACCTGTTTTAGCAGCTGGCATTTTTATTTTCTTAGGGTGAAATATTATGGATGTGGATCCACTTTGTAATTGAGTGCAAAGATTCAAACGTGCTTAAATGGACAGTACATCAAAGGCATTTAAAGTTCTACCTTGGCATCATAGTGTTTCTTTGAGTTCCCTCTAAGGTCTCAAGTGGTTTGAATTCTAAATCTGTTGCAACTTCTGGCATTTTTTAAAAATGTTTTTAGGGGGAAATAATACATTTGTGGATCCACTTTGTAACAGACAGTAAAGCCACAATCTTGCAGTGATTATTGTGATGCGTGAAGTGATATGAGCCAAATTTTGAGTAGTTTTCTTCTCCAAGAAATTGTATTAATATAAAAATCTAGATCAAGTTAACATAGCTTAAGATAACATAACATTGATTAAGATTTTTCTTTTAAAACAATTTCTTGGAGACCAAAATTACTCAAAATCTTATATTTTATTGTTTCGCAGACCATAAAAACTACTGCAAGTTTGGGTCTTTGGCATCATAGTGTTTCTTTGAGTTCCCTCTAAGCTCTAAATCTGTTGCAACTTCTGGCATTTTTAAAAAATGTTTTTAGGAGGAAATATTACATTGGTGGATCAACTTTGTAACAGACAGTAAAGACACAAACCTGCAGTGTTTATTGTGATGCGTGAAGCGATATGAGTCAAAATTTTGAGTAGTTTTCCTTGAGATCCTTCTAAGGTCTAAATCAGTTGCAACTTCTGGCATTTAAAAAAAATGTTTTTAGGGAGAAATATTACATTGGTGTTTATTGTGATGCGTGAATCGATATGAGTCAAAATTTTGAGTACTTTTCCTCTCCAAGAAATTGTATTAATAGAAAAATCTAGATCAAGTTAATATAGAAGTGGCTTGATATCTAGGTCTGTTGTATCTACTAGCGATTTGTGGGTTGTTTTTAGGGGGAAATATTACAGATGTGGATCCACTTTGTAATTGTGTACAAAGACGCAAACGTGCTTAAATGGACAAAGTCCATCAAAGGCATTTAATGTTCTACCTTGGCATCATAGGGTTTCTTTGAGTGCCCTCTAGGGTGTCAATTGGCTAGAATTCTTAACCTGTTTTAGCAGCTGGCATTTTTATTTTCTTAGGGTGAAATATTATGGATGTGGATCCACTTTGTAATTGAGTGCAAAGATTCAAACGTGCTTAAATGGACAGTACATCAAAGGCATTTAAAGTTCTACCTTGGCATCATAGTGTTTCTTTGAGTTCCCTCTAAGGTCTCAAGTGGTTTGAATTCTAAATCTGTTGCAACTTCTGGCATTTTTTAAAAATGTTTTTAGGGGGAAATAATACATTTGTGGATCCACTTTGTAACAGACAGTAGAGCCACAATCTTGCAGTGATTATTGTGATGCGTGAAGTGATATGAGCCAAATTTTGAGTAGTTTTCTTCTCCAAGAAATTGTATTAATATAAAAATCTAGATCAAGTTAACATAGCTTAAGATAACATAACATTGATTAAGATTTTTCTTTTAAAACAATTTCTTGGAGACCAAAATTACTCAAAATCTTATATTTTATTGTTTCGCAGACCATAAAAACTACTGCAAGTTTGGGTCTTTGGCATCATAGTGTTTCTTTGAGTTCCCTCTAAGGTCTAAATCTGTTGCAACTTCTGGCATTTTTAAAAAATGTTTTTAGGAGGAAATATTACATTGGTGGATCAACTTTGTAACAGACAGTAAAGACACAAACCTGCAGTGTTTATTGTGATGCGTGAAGCGATATGAGTCAAAATTTTGAGTAGTTTTCCTTGAGATCCTTCTAAGGTCTAAATCAGTTGCAACTTCTGGCATTTTAAAAAAATGTTTTTAGGGAGAAATATTACATTGGTGTTTATTGTGATGCGTGAATCGATATGAGTCAAAATTTTGAGTACTTTTCCTCTCCAAGAAATTGTATTAATAGAAAAATCTAGATCAAGTTAATATAGAAGTGGCTTGATATCTAGGTCTGTTGTATCTACTAGCGATTTGTGGGTTGTTTTTAGGGGGAAATATTACAGATGTGGATCCACTTTGTAATTGTGTACAAAGACGCAAACGTGCTTAAATGGACAAAGTCCATCAAAGGCATTTAATGTTCTACCTTGGCATCATAGGGTTTCTTTGAGTGCCCTCTAGGGTGTCAATTGGCTAGAATTCTTAACCTGTTTTAGCTGCTGGCATTTTTATTTTCTTAGGGTTAAATATTACGGATGTGGATCCACTTTTTAATTGAGTGCAAAGATTCAAACGTGCTTAAAAGGACAGTCCATCAAAGGCATTTAAAGTTCTACCTTGGCATCATAGTGTTTCTTTGAGTTCCCTCTAAGGTCTCAAGTGGTTTGAATTCTAAATCTGTTGCAACTTCTGGCATTTTTTAAAAATGTTTTTAAGGGGAAATATTACATTTGTGGATCCACTTTGTAACAGACAGTAAAGACACAATCTCGCAATGTTTATTGTGATGTGTGAAGTGATATGAGTAAAAATTTTGAGTAGTTTTCCTCTCCAAGATATTGTATTAATATAAAAATCTAGATCAAGTTAACATAGCTTAAGATAACATAACATTGATTCAATTTTTTCTTTTAAAACAATTTCTTGGAGACCAAAATTACTCAAAATCTTATATTTTATTGTTTCACAGACCATAAAAACTACTGCAAGCTTGGGTTTTTGGCATCATAGTGTTTCTTTGAGTTCCCTCTAAGGTCTAAATCTGTTGCAACTTCTGGCATTTTTTAAAAATGTTTTTAGGGGGAAATATTACTGTCAGACACAGACGAGGACACAGAGGATTCAGTGAAACAGTATTTAATGTGAATCAGAGGTTTCAGACACAGGTGAATCTTGACACGTGGAGGACAGAGAAACAACACAACTTTCCTTCAGGTGAGTGGTGGTGCAGACGGTGACTCAGACGAAGACGATGGTAGTAGAAGTTCCGATGAGGATGAAGAGGGGAAGGCAGATCAGGTAGGTAGATTAAAAACTCTGCAGACCCGGTACCGGGTCCGAAAATAGCATGCCAGAAGTTTGTGTCTCATTTGCATATCCTTCCTTATATGGTATTTGCCCAAAAATGGGTTCATTTGAAAGCTTAGAGTGTTTTCTTTACAAAGAATACCATTAATTGGGGTTTTATGATACATAAAGTAGTCAAATTAAGCTAAGAAATATATTCCCCCCCCCATAAATTTCCATCTAACGATTGCGAATACGTTTTCGTAAGAATGTGTATTTAAAATATTTTCCACAAAACAGTGGAAAATATTATGGGGGGGGGAATATATTTCATAACACTGCACAGTTATGAAAATATATCCCCCCCCCCATAAATTTCCATCTAACGATTGCGAATACGTTTTCGTAAGAATGTGTATTTAAAATATTTTCCACAAAACAGTCAAGTCATATATCACAAGAAAGGTCTCATTCTCAGGAATCTGATGATGTAGATCATTTTATTGTGTGACAATCACAGATCGAATGATCTTCAACAGAATCGCAATGTAAAATTTCTCACCTTATTATTTATACATATTGCACCGCTTCAGTCAGCCACAAACAGCCACGCATACCTATATACTCGATAAAATCTTTTAGATTAGAATCTCTTCTTTCAAACAAGACCATTTTTACGTTTCTGCGTGCTTCCATTGCTGAGATATAAAGCGTTTTGTACAAGTGCGCAAAAGGGCTCCAAGGGCTGTATGTTTGACAAGATCTTCAACTCATATAGATGCGTCTAAAAGCCTTTCTTCTGCTATAGACGTCTAATCTCTTTTGTGAAGCGCTATTTGTCCTGATAGCTGCCATTCACAAGTCGTTCCCTCCAATCGAAGATGTGAATTCAGCACCAGCGGGGGTGCTGGAACTGGACAGCGACTGCCCACTCCTTTCCGCTCGTGTGACGCAAACGAAGCGATGGGCTCTGGGAAACCGAGTTTTTTGCTGCTTCTAAACAAAGGCCACGCGAAGCGAAACTACAAGCGGCCGAATCTCCGGATTTATAATGCATAATATTCATAAAACAAGTTCTGGGTGGCCACCTTCGCCGTGGAGAGGTCAGGACGCGCATCTGGTAAGCGTATACGCGTGCTACTCGCTTTCATACATTTGATTCTTTATTCTGAGGCTTGGAAGCTCCGCTAGCAATAAGCTAATATGTTTATTTTCATAACTGTGCAGTGTTCGACCGCATCTCAGTGAATGTACAGTAATCAGTACAGTACTGGGGGAATAAACATAAATTAGTTTGTTGACGCTCCGAAGTTCGCGTAGAAGCTTCGGGGAGCGTGTTAGCGCTGAATCAGAACCGAAACGAACAGACACGCTGATAAAAAAATCAAAATATTATATATGAATGGGACAGGTGAGGTCTCCCAATCTTTACACGATGCAGAATAGACATAAATGAAACGATATGAAGCTGGAGATTGTGGATTCTATTTTAGATTTTGATAGACCAGATATTTTTTATAATTTTATGCATGTTGCTATTGTGTAATTTGACTTATTCTCTTTCAAAGACTGTTCAGAAAACCCACACACAAAAAAAGCACATTGTATTGAGATGGTTCATCATATGTGAAACAACATAAATAATACTATTTGTCACAAACAGCAGCTTTTTATGTAACTTCTGAGTGTTTTCTGTAAAATAATATACAGAGATCACATTATTCCATACTGCAAGTGTGCAAAAGATGACTTCATACTTATTTAGACAAAAATTTTATACAAAAATGGTATTATTCCTTCCTTTAGTTGGAATAGAATATATTTTGCATAGATTAGGATAGAAAGAAATTTCTGTTTTCCTCTAATAGCTGACAAGTGGAACAAGCACAAGACATTGGTCTGAAGTTGCCAGCCCCTTCAATGCCTGAGTTATACCATTTCAAACTTCAGTTTACACAAATAAAATAAAAAAGCGCCTTGTTTTTTTCCCTATTTATTATAACACAGACAGCATATATTGTCATTTTTATAAATTTCAACAGTGTTTTATGTAATTTCAAAGGGTTTCCTTTGAAATTATACCAAACTTTCTGAGCTTACACTGTAGCATTAGTATAGGCAGGCATTCAAAATTAGGTAGGAAAATGAAAAACGGAAATCCCCAAAATAGCATTTGTGCTTAAGATGTCATTCAGGTAAGTGAGGAGATCGGTTCAAGACCAGACACTGAGTGATGGTGACTGGTGGCTTTATATGTGGTGCTGGTGATGATGCACAGGTGTTTAGAATTCGGGTGATTGGGGACGAGTGGGTGTGGCGTAAGTGTCCGATCCTGGGAGTGTAGCAGGTGTGGTTGTGACAGTACCCCCTCCTCCACGGGCGGCTCCTGACGGCTGGGATCTTGTACGACGACGGGGTCTACCTCGGCCACGGGGAGCGGGGCGGTCTGGATGGTCTCGGTGAAAGTCAGTGAGAAGGCTGGGGTCCAGGATGTCGTTGCGATTAACCCAGCAACGCTCCTCCGGGCCGTAATTCTCCCAGTCTACCAGGTACTCCAATTGTGGACCTCGTCGTCGAGAGTCGAGGATAGCTCTAACCCGGAAGATGTCGTTGTCTTCTTCGATGGCTGGAGGAGGAGGTACAGCATCATCACCAGGCTCTGTGGATGGAGGAGACAAGGGTTCAGTGAAGGGTTTGAGGAGTGAGACATGGAATGAGGGTGAGATGCGGTACTGTGCAGGTAGCTGGAGTCGATAGGTCACTTCATTCAGTTGCCGTTCAATGGTGAATGGTCCGATGTATCGGGGACTCAGCTTACGGCAGGGCAGCCGGAGGCGGATATCCCTCGTCGAGAGCCAGACTCGCTGTCCAGGTTGGTATTGCGGTGTAGGTCTTCGACGAGCGTCCGCTTGCTCCTTATGCCTCCGCAATGCCCCCTGGAGATGCACGTGAGCTGAGTCCCAGACCCTCTCGCTCTGTCGGAACCAGTGATCTACCGCTGGGACCTCCGAGGGCTCACCTGACCATGGGAAGAGCGGAGGCTGGTATCCGAGGACACATTGGAAGGGGGTGAGCCCGGTGGTGGATTGCTGGAGGGAGTTCTGAGCGTATTCGGCTCAGGGTAGGTACTGGCTCCAACAGTCCTGGTTACGGTGGCAGTATATCCTCAGGAACCTCCCAAGCTCCTGTATCTTACGCTCCGTCTGGCCGTTGGTCTGTGGGTGGGGGGGAAAGAGGAAGGTCAGGGGGGAAAGAGGAAGGTCAGTCATGAAATCTATACCTATATGGGTCCAGGGACATTCAGGAATGGGCAGAGGCACCAGTTTACCCTCCGGGAGTCTTCTAGGGGTGTCTGCTATGGTGCAGACGGAGCATCCCTTGAGGTAGCGGACGGTATCCAGAGCCATCGATGGCCACCAGTAACGTTGTTGAAGGAGCGAGAGGGTCCGCCTCCTGCCTGGATGTCCAGATCCCGGAGAGGTATGAGCTAAGTCCAGGAGGGTAATCCGATGTTGAGGGGGGACGAAGAGTTTCCCTCCTGGACCTCCCGGCGGAGCTGGGTGTTGAAGGTTTTCTTGTTCAATCAGATGATCAATGTTCCATTGGATGGGACTTACAATCACGGCTGGAGGGAGGATTGGTTCCGGAGATTCGGGTTCAGGATCTGCTTGATGAAGACGGGAGAGGGCATCGGCTCTATTGTTCTGAGAGCCAGGACGGTAAGTGACCTTGAAGTTGAATCTCGTGAAGAACAGGGCCCATCTGGCTTGGCGATGATTCAGTCTCTTAGCTTCACGGAGGTATTCCAGGTTCCGGTGGTCTGTTACTACCTCGAAAGGGAACTGGGCTCCCTCCAGCCAATGACGCCATTCTTCCAGAGCCATCTTGATGGCCAGTAGTTCACGGTTACCGATGTCATAATTTTGCTCCGCTGGGGATAGCTTCTTCGAGAAGAAGGCGCATGGATGGAGTCTTGGAGGATCCCCCTGCCGCTGGGATAGGACTGCTCCGACTCCGGTTGATGAGGCGTCCACTTCCACAATGAACTGTTGCTTAGGGTCAGGGTGGACCAGGATCGGAGCAGTCTTGAAGGCCCGCTTGAGTCGGTGGAAGGCTTCTGTGGCTTCGGGGTTCCAGGACAGAGACTTGGGCCGGTTCCAGAGGAGAGAAGTTAGAGGGGAGCTGAGTAAACTGTAATCTTGGATGAATCTTCTATAGAAGTTGGCAAAGCCCAGGAAGCGTTAGAGGTCTTTAATGGAACCAGGTTGAGGCCAGTGTGTAATGGCGTCCACCTTCCCCTGGTCCATCTTCACGCCTTGTGGGTCGATGATGTATCCCAGGAACTGGACTGAGGGTGTGTGGAACTCACATTTTTCCAATTTGAGGTAGAGGTGGTGTTCCCGGAGTTTTCGGAGTACGAACGTGACATGTTGGATGTGTTCCTCCTTGGAAGTGGAGTAAATGAGGATGTCGTCGATGTAGACAATTACGAACTGGTTAAGGTATTCTCTGAAGACTTCATTCATGTAATTTTGGAAGACGGATGGACTGTTGGATAACCCATACGGCATGACCCGGTATTCGTAGTGTCCGGAAGGGGTAATGAAAGCAGTCTTCCACTCGTCCCCCTTCCGGATGCAGATTAAGTTGTAGGCGCTCCTCAAGTCCAGTTTTGTGAAGATCTTGGCTCCGCGTAGTTGTTCTAATGCTGCTGGGACCAGGGGAAGAGGATAGCTGAATTTGATGGTTTGAGAGTTGAGGTGGCGATAGTCGATACACGGCCTCAAGCTTCCGTCCTTCTTGGCCACGAAGAAAAAGCTGGAAGCGGCAGGGGAAGTAGATGGTCAGATGAACTCCTGAGCGAGTGCTTCCTGTATGTACTCCTCCATGGCCTTCTGCTCCGGGATGGACAGTGGATAGACTCGTCCTTTAGGAAGGGTTGCTCCAGGCAGGAGGTCGATGGCGCAGTCCCATGGCCTATGAGGTGGAAGTTTCGTTGCCAACCGCTTACTGAACACATCATGGAACGCCCGATATTCCGGAGGGATGACATGATCAGCCTCAGAGTCGGGGCTTTCCACTGATGTGGACTGGACGGGTAGGGATGACTTCTTCCCGGGAGGAATGACTTTGGGAATTTTAGTTGGGGGAGTGATACAGGTAGGATGACAGGATTGTCCCCATTTCAGGATCTCACCAGTGGGCCAATGGATGTGAGGTTGGTGTTGATTTAGCCAGGGGCGTCCCAGGATGATGTCTGCGGTGGATTCCTCCAGCACCATAAACGTAATGTTTTCCTCATGCAGGAGTCCCACGCGGAGGATGATTGTGGGGGAGAAATAGTGGACACGACCCTTGCCCAGCGGTTTTCCCTGTATTGTTGTTATTTTGAGTTCGACGGGGCTTCGATGACGTTTGGCACTTAGACGAGTTAATGTTTGCCGGTTGATGAAGTTCCCCGCCGAACCGGAGTCGATGAGGGCTTGTACTGAAACGGAAGAATAGAGATGTCTTAGCGTAACCCAGGTTTTAGTCAAAGCCCGGTGTTAATCCTCCGCTGACGTTCCGATGTGGATAGATGGTTAGAATCCACTTGCATGGGTTCTGGTGCTGGAGGAGCGACAGATGGTATAGCGGGCGGAGGAAGTACAGCGGGAGTGAGCGGATGACAGGCAGTGAGTCTCTGGGCAACTCTAATGGATTTTTGGATTAAACACTCAAGTCCCAGTGAGTCTTCATATACCACAATCAACTCTTGTACTCTGTCACACAAACCGTGGCGATATGCCGTAATTAAGGCGGTTTCATTCCAGCCGCTTATATAAGCGAGTGTACGGAAGCGTACGGCATAATCACTCACGGATTCATCTCTCTGTTGGCGAATTGTAAACAGTTGATCATGGACAGATAAGGCCGAAGTTTGTTGACCAAAGACGGATTTTAACTGAGAACAGAAATTTGTTACCGATCCGATAGCTGAGGAGTTAGAGTCCCAGAGAGATTGAGCCCATTGAAGAGCTTTACCTGAGAGCAGGTTGATGATGAATGCGACTCGACTGCGTTCAGTGGTGAATAAATGAGCGTTGGATTCCAGGTAGAGGGAACACTGTAGTAGGAACCCGCTGCAATCCTCCGCCGTGCTGCTGTATGTCGCAGGTTTGGCCATGGGACTCGCAGGGGCAACTGAAGAAGTGACCGGCGGTGTAGCGGTGATAGTCGGAGCAGAAAGTTGAGTTTGTTGTAGTAGTGAGGACCGTACAGCGTTAACCAGTTCGGTGAAGGGATCCATGGTGCGGTCCTCGCCTGTATCTGGAGAGCTCTGCATTTGGTCTGGTCTTCTGTCAGACACAGACGAGGACACAGAGGATTCAGTGAAACAGTATTTAATGTGAATCAGAGGTTTCAGACACAGGTGAATCTTGACACGTGGAGGACACAGAAACAACACAACTTTCCTTCAGGTGAGTGGTGGTGCAGACGGTGACTCAGACGAAGACGATGGTAGTAGAAGTTCCGATGAGGATGAAGAGGGGAAGGCAGATCAGGTAGGTAGATTAATGTCATTCAGGTAAGTGAGGAGATCGGTGCAAGACCAGACACTGAGTGATGGTGACTGGTGGCTTTATATGTGGTGCTGGTGATGATGCACAGGTGTTTAGAATTCGGGTGATTGGGGACGAGTGGGTGTGGCGTAAGTGTCCGGTCCTGGGAGTGTAGCAGGTGTGGTTGTGACAATTACATTGGTGGATCCACTTTGTAACAGACAGTAAAGACACAAACCTGCAGTGTTTATTGTGATGCGTGAAGTGATATGAGTCAAAATTTTGAGTAGTTTTCTTCTCCAAGAAATTGTATTAATATAAAAATCTAGATCAAGTTAACATAGCTTAAGATAACATAACATTGATTAATTTTTTTCTTTTAAAACAATTTCTTGGAGACCAAAATTACTCAAAATCTTATTTTTTATTGTTTCGCAGACCATAAAAACTACTGCAAGTTTGGGTCTTTGGTATCATAGTGTTTCTTTGAGTTCCCTCCAAGGTCTCAAGTGGTTTAAATTCTAAATCTGTTGCAACTTCTGGCATTTAAAAAAAAATGTTTTTAGGGGGAAATATTACATTTGTGGATCCACTTTGTAACAGACAGTAAAGACACAATCTTGCAGTGTTTTTTGTGATGCGTGAAGTGATATGCGTAAAAATTTTGAGTAGTTTTCCTCTCCAAGATATTGTATTAATATAAAAATCTAGATCAAGTTAACATAGGTTAAGATAACATAACATTGATTAAGATTTTTCTTTTAAAACAATTTCTTGGGGACCAAAATTACTCAAAATCTTATATTTTATTGTTTCGCAGACCATAAAAACTACTGCAAGTTTGGGTCTTTGGCATCATAGTGTTTCTTTGAGTTCCCTCTAAGGTCTAAATCTGTTGCAACTTCTGGCATTTTTTAAAAATGTTTTTAGGGGGAAACATTACATTGGTGGATCAACTTTGTAACAGACAGTAAAGACACAAACCTGCAGTGTTTATTGTGATGCGTGAAGCGATATGAGTCAAAATTTTGAGTAGTTTTCCTCTCCAAGGAATTGTATTAATAGAAAAATCTAGATCAAGTTAACATAGAAGTGGCTTGATTTCTAGGTCTGTTGTATCTACTAGCGATTTGTGGGTTGTTTTTAGGCGGAAATATTACAGATGTGGATTCACTTTGTAATTGTGTATGAAGACGCAAACGTGCTTAAATGGACAAAGTCCATCTAATCCATTTAATGTTCTACCTTGACATCATAGTGTTTCTTTGAGTCTCCTCTAAGGTCTCAAGTGGTTTGAATTCTAAATATGTTGCAACTTCTGGCATTTAAAAAAAATGTTTTTAGGGGGAAATATTACATTTGTGGATCCACTTTGTAACAGATAGTAAAGACACAATCTTGCAGTGTTTTTTGTGATGCGTGAAGTGATATGTGTAAAAATTTTGAGTTGTTTTCTTTGAGATCCCTCTAAGGTCTAAATCAGTTGCAACTTCTGGCATTTTAAAAAAATGTTTTTAGGGAGAAATATTACATTGGTGTTTATTGTGATGCGTGAATCAATATGAGTCAAAATTTTGAATGCTTTTCCTCTCCAAGAAATTGTATTAATAGAAAAATCTAGATTAAGTTAACATAGAAGTGGCTTGATATCTAGGTCTGTTGTATCTACTAGCGATTTGTGGGTTGTTTTTAGGGGGAAATATTACAGATGTGGATCCAGTTTGTAATTGTGTACAAAGACGCAAACGTGCTTAAATGGACAAAGTCCATCAAAGGCATTTAATGTTCTACCTTGGCATCATAGTGTTTCTTTGAGTGCCCTCTAGGGTGTCAATTGGCTAGAATTCGTAACTTTTTTCAGCTGCTGGCATTTTTATTTTCTTAGGGTTAAATATTACGGATGTGGATCCACTTTGTGATTGAGTGCAAAGATGCAAACGTTCTCAAATGGACAAAGTCCATCAAAGGCATTTAAAGTTCTACCCTGGCATCATAGTGTTTCTTTGAGTTCCCTCTAAGGTCTCAAGTGGTTTGAATTCTAAATCTGTTGCAACTTCTGGCATTTTTAAAAAATGTTTTTAGAGGGAAATATTACATTGGTGGATCCACTTTGTAACAGACAGTAAAGACACAAACCTGCAGTGTTTATTGTGATGCGTGAAGCGATATGAGTCAAAATTTTGAGCAGTTTTCCTCTCCAAGAAATTGTATTAATAGAAAAATCTAGATCAAGTTAACATAGAAGTGGCTTGATATCTAGGTCTGTTGTATCTACTAGCGATTTGTGGGTTGTTTTTAGGGGGAAATATTACAGATGTGGATCCACTTTGTAATTGTTTACAAAGACGCAAACGTGCTTAAATGGACAAAGTCCATCAAAGGCATTTAATGTTCTACCTTGGCATCATAGTGTTTCTTTGAGTGCCCTCTAGGGTGTCAATTGGCTAGAATTCTTAACCTGTTTTAGCTGCGGGCATTTTTATTTTCTTAGGATTAAATATTACGGATGTGGATCCACTTTGTGATTGTGTATAAAGACGCAAATGTGCTTAAATGGACAAAGTCCATCAAAGGCATTTAATGTTCTACCTTGACATCATAGTGTTTCTTTGAGTGGCCTCTAAGGTCTCAAGTGGTTTGAATTCTAAATATGTTGCAACTTCTGGCATTTAAATGCCTTTGTCCATTTAAGCACGTTTGCGTCTTTGCACTCAATTACAAAGTGGATCCACATCCATGATATTTACTGCTAAAAAAATAAAAACGCCAGTAGCTAAAACAGGTTTAGAATTCAAATTCTAAAGGGCACTCAAAGAAACACTATGATGCCAAAGACCCAAACTTGCAGTAGTTTTTATGGTCTGCGAAACAATAAAAAAAAAGATTTTGAGTAATTTTGGTCTCCAAGAAATTGTTTTAAAAGAAAAAATTTAATCAATGTTATGCTATCTTAAGCTATGTTAACTTGATCTAGATTTTTATATTAATACAATATCTTGAAAAAAGAAAACTACTCAAAATTTTTACTCATATCACTTCACGCATCACAATAAACACTGCAAGATTGTGTCTTTACTATCTGTTACAAAGTGGATCCACCAATGTAATATTTCCCCAATTCCCCCTAAAAACATTTTTTTAAAATCCCAGAATTTGCAACAGATTTAGAATTCAAACCACTTGAGACCTTAGAGGGAACTCAAAGAAACACTATGATGCCAAGGTAGAACTTTAAATGCCTTTGATGGACTGTCCATTTAAGCACGTTTGAATCTTTGCACTCAATTACAAAGTGGATCCACATCCATAATATTTCAACCTAAGAAAATAAAAATGCCAGCTGCTAAAAGAGGTTAAGAATTCAAGCCAATTTACACCCTAGAGGGCACTCAAAGAAACACTATGATGCCAAGGTAGAACATTAAATGCCTTTGATGGACGTTGTCCATTTAAGAACGTTTGAGTCTTCGTACACAATTAAAAAGTGTATCCACATCTGTAATATTTCCACCTAAAAACAACCCACAAATCGCTAGTAGATACAACAGACCTAGAAATCAAGACACTTCTATGTTAATTTGATGTAGATTTTTCAATTAATACAATTTCTCGGAGAAGAAAACTACTCAAAATTTTGACTCATATCACTTCACGCATTACAATAAACACTGCAGGACTGTGTCTTTACTGTCTGTTACAAAGTGGATCCACCAATGTAATATTTCCCCGTAAAAACATTTTTGAAAAATTCCAGAAGTTGCAACAGATTTAGACCTTAGAGGGAACTCAAAGAAACACTATGATGCCAAAGACCCAAACTTGCAGTAGTTTTTATGGTCTGCGAAACAATAAAAAATAAGATTTTGAAAAATTTTGGTCTCCAAGAAATTGTTTTAAAAGAAAAATCTTAATCAATGTTATGTTATCTTAAGCTATGTTAACTTGATCTAGATTTTTATATTAATACAATATCTTGGAGAGGAAAACTACTCAAAATTTTTACGCATATCACTTCACGCATCACAAAAAACACTGCAAGATTGTGTCTTTACTGTCTGTTACAAAGTGGATCCACAAATGTAATATTTCCCCTTAAAAACATTTTTTTTTTAAATGCCAGGAGTTGCAACATATTTAGAATTCAAACCACTTGAGACCTTAGAGGACACTCAAAGAAACACTATGATGCCAAGGTAGAACATTAAATGCCTTTGATGGACTTTGTCCATTTAAGCACGTTTGCGTCTTCATACACAATTACAAAGAGGATCCACATCTGTAATATTTCCGCCTAAAAACAACCCACAAATCGCTAGTAGATACAACAGACCTAGAAATCAAGCCACTTCTATGTTAACTTGATCTAGATTTTTCTATTAAAACAATATCTTGGAGATGAAAACTACTCAAAATTTTTACTCAAATCACTTCACGCATCACAATAAACACTGCAAGATTGCGTCTTTACTGTCTGTTACAAAGTGGATACACCAATGTAATATTTCCCTCTAAAAACATTTTTAAAAAATGCCAGAAGTTGCAACAGATTTAGAATTCAAACCACTTGAGACCTTAGAAGGAACTCAAAGAAACACTATGATGCCAAGGTAGAACTTTAAATGCCTTTGATGGACTGTCCATTTAAGCACGTTTGCATCTTTGCACTCAATTACAAAGTGGATCCACATCCGTAATATTTAACCCTAAGAAAATAAAAATGCCAGCAGCTAAAACAGGTTAAGAATTCTAGCCAATTGACACCCTAGAGGGCACTCAAAGAAATACTGTGATGCCAAGGTAGAACATTAATTCCTTTGATGGACTTTGTCCATTTAAGCACGTTTGCGTCTTTGTACACAATTACAAAGTGGATCCACATCTGTAATATTTCCCCCTAAAAACAACCCACAAATCGCTAGTAGATACAACAGACCTAGATATCAAGCCACTTCTATGTTAACTTGATCTAGATTTTTCTATTAATACAATTTCTTGGAGAGGAAAACTACTCAAAATTTTGACTCATATCGCTTCACGCATCACAATAAACACTGCAGGTTTGTGTCTTTACTGTCTGTTACAAAGTGGATCCACCAATGTAATATTTCCCCCTAAAAACATTTTTAAAAAATGCCAGAAGTTGCAACAGATTTAGACCTTAGAGGGAACTCAAAGAAACACTATGATGCCAAAGACCCAAACTTGCAGTAGTTTTTATGGTCTGCGAAACAATAAAATATAAGATTTTGAGTAATTTTGGTCTCCAAGAAATTGTTTTAAAAGAAAAATCTTGATCAATGTTATTTTATCTTAAGCTATGTTAACTTGATCTAGATTTTTATATTAATACAATATCTTGGAGAGGAACACTACTCAAAATTTTGACTCATATCACTTCACGCATCACAATAAACACTGCAGGTTTGTGTCTTTACTGTCTGTTACAAAGTGGATCCACCAATGTAATATTTCCCCCTAAAAACATTTTTAAAAAATGCCAGAAGTTGCAACAGATTTAGACCTTAGAGGGAACTCAAAGAAACACTATGATGCCAAAAACCCAAACTTGCAGTAGTTTTTATGGTCTGCGAAACAATAAAATATAAGATTTTGAGTAATTTTGGTCTCCAAGAAATTGTTTTAAAAGAAAAAAATTAATCAATGTTATGCTATCTTAAGCTATGTTAACTTGATCTAGATTTTTATATTAATACAATATCTTGGAAAGGAAAACTACTCAAAATTTTTACTCATATCACTTCACGCATCACAATAAACATTGCGAGATTGTGTCTTTACTGTCTGTTACAAAGTGGATCCACAAATGTAATATTTCCCCTTAAAAACATTTTAAAAAAATGCCAGAAGTTGCAACAGATTTAGAATTCAAACCACTTGAGACCTTAGAGGACACTCAAAGAAACACTATGATGCCAAGGTAGAACATTAAATGCCTTTGATGGACTTTGTCCATTTAAGCACGTTTGCGTCTTTATACACAATTACAAAGTGGATCCACATCTGTAATATTTCCGCCTAAAAACAACCCACAAATCGCTAGTAGATAAAAGAGACCTAGAAATCAAGCCACTTCTATGTTAACTCGATCTAGATTTTTACATTAATACAATAACTTGGAGAGGAAAACTACTCAAAATTTTTACTCATATCACTTCACGCATCACAATAAACACTGCAAGATTGTGTCTTTACTGTCTGTTACAAAGTGGATCCACCAATGTAATATTTCCCCCTAAAAACAACCCACAAATCGCTAGTAGATACAACAGACCTAGATATCAAGCCACTTCTATGTTAACTTTATCTAGATTTTTCTATTAATACAATTTCTTGGAGAGGAAAAGTACTCAAAATTTTGACTCATATCGATTCACGCATCACAATAAACACTGCAGGACTGTGTCTTTACTGTCTGTTACAAAGTGGATCCACCAATGTAATATTTCCCCCTAAAAATATTTGTGAAAAATTCCAGAAGTTGCAACAGATTTAGACCTTAGAGGGAACTCAAAGAAACACTATGATGCCAAAGACCCAAACTTGCAGTAGTTTTTATGGTCTGCGAAACAATAAAAAATAAGATGTAATATTTCTCCCTTAAAACATTTTTAAAAAATGCCAGAAGTTGCAACTGATTTAGACCTTAGAGGGATCTCAAAGAAAACAACTCAAAATTTTTAAGCATATCACTTCACGCATCACAAAAAACACTGCAAGATTGTGTCTTTACTATCTGTTACAAAGTGGATCCACAAATGTAATATTTCCCCCTAAAAACATTTTTTTTTAAATGCCAGAAGTTGCAACATATTTAGAATTCAAACCACTTGAGACCTTAGAGGACACTCAAAGAAACACTATGATGCCTAGGTAGAACATTAAATGCCTTTGATGGACTTTGTCCATTTAAGCACGTTTGCGTCTTTGTACACAATTACAAAGTGGATCCACATCTGTAATATTTCCCCCTAAAAACAACCCACAAATCGCTAGTAGATTCAACAGACCTAGATATCAAGCCACTTCTATGTTAACTTGATCTAGATTTTTCTATTAATACAATTTCTTGGAGAGGAAAACTACTCAAAATTTTGACTCATATCGCTTCACGCATCACAATAAACACTGCAGGTTTGTGTCTTTACTGTCTGTTACAAAGTGGATCCACCAATGTAATATTTCCCCCTAAAAACATTTTTAAAAAATGCCAGAAGTTGCAACAGATTTAGACCTTAGAGGGAACTCAAAGAAACACTATGATGCCAAAGACCCAAACTTGCAGTAGTTTTTATGGTCTGCGAAACAATAAAATATACGATTTTGAGTAATTTTGGTCTCCAAGAAATTGTTTTAAAAGAAAAATCTTAATCAATGTTATGTTATCTTAAGCTATGTTAACTTGATCTAGATTTTTATATTAATACAATATCTTGGAGAGGAAAACTACTCAAAATTTTGACTCATATCGCTTCACGCATCACAATAAACACTGCAGGTTTGTGTCTTTACTGTCTGTTACAAAGTGGATCCACCAATGTAATATTTCCCCCTAAAAACATTTTAAAAAAATGCCAGAAGTTGCAACAGATTTAGAATTCAAACCACTTGAGACCTTAGAGGGAACTCAAAGAAACACTATGATGCCAAGGTAGAACTTTAAATGCCTTTGATGGACTGTCCATTTAAGCACGTTTGCGTCTTTGCTCTCAATTACAAAGTGGATCCACATCCATGATATTTACTGCTAAAAAAATTAAAACGCCAGTAGCTAAAACAGGTTTAGAATTCAAGCCAATTTACACCCTAAAGGGCACTCAAAGAAACACTATGATGCCAAAGACCCAAACAGCAATCACAATAAACACTGCAAGATTGTGTCTTTACTGTCTGTTACAAAGTGGATCCACCAATGTAATATTTCCCCAATTCCCCCTAAAAACATTTTTAAAAAATCCCAGAATTTGCCATAGATTTAGAATTCAAACCACTTGAGACCTTAGAGGGAACTCAAAGAAACACTATGATGCCAAGGTAGAACATTGATGGACTGTCCATTTAAGCACGTTTGAATCTTTGCACTCAATTACAAAGTGGATCCACATCCATAATATTTCACCCTAAAAAAATAAAAATGCCAGCTGCTAAAAGAGGTTAAGAATTCAAGCCAATTTACACCCAAGAGGGCACTCAAAGAAACACTATGATGCCAAGGTAGAACATTAAATGCCTTTGATGGACGTTGTCCATTTAAGAACGTTTGAGTCTTCGTACACAATTACAAACTGGATCCACATCTGTAATATTTCCGACTAAAAACAACCTACAAATCGCTAGTAGAAACAACAGACCTAAAAATCAAGACACTTCTATGTTAATTTGATGTAGATTTTTCTATTAATACAATTTCTTGGAGAGGAAAAGTACTCAAAATTTTGACTCATATCGATTCACGCATCACAATAAACACTGCAGGACTGTGTCTTTACTGTCTGTTACAAAGTGGATCCACCAATGTAATATTTCCCCCTAAAAATATTTTTGAAAAATTCCAGAAGTTGCAACAGATTTAGACCTTAGAGGGAACTCAAAGAAACACTATGATGCCAAAGACCCAAACTTGCAGTAGTTTTTATGGTCTGCGAAACAATAAAAAATAAGATGTAATATTTCTCCCTAAAAACATTTTTAAAAAATGCCAGAAGTTGCAACTGATTTAGACCTTAGAGGGATCTCAAAGAAAACAACTCAAAATTTTTAAGCATATCACTTCACGCATCACAAAAAAACACTGCAAGATTGTGTCTTTACTATCTGTTACAAAGTGGATCCACAAATGTAATATTTCCCCCTAAAAACATTTTTTTTTAAATGCCAGAAGTTGCAACAGATTTAGAATTCAAACCACTTGAGACCTTAGAGGGAACTCAAAGAAACACTATGATGCCAAGGTAGAACTTTAAATGCCTTTAATGGACTGTCCATTTAAACACGTTTGCATCTTTATACACAATTACAAAGTGGATCCACATCTGTAATATTTCCGCCTAAAAACAACCCACAAATCGCTAGTAGATACAACAGACCAAGAAATCAAGCCACTTCTATGTTAACTCGATCTAGATTTTTATATTAATACAATAAGTTGGAGAGGAAAACTACTCAAAATTTTGACTCATATCACTTCACGCATCACAATAAACACTGCAAGATTGTGTCTTTACTGTCTGTTACAAAGTGGATCCACCAATGTAATATTTCCCCCTAAAAACATTTTTAAAAAATGCCAGAAGTTGCAACAGATTTAGAATTCAAACCACTTGAGACCTTAGAGGGAACTCAAAGAAACACTATGATGCCAAGGTAGAACTTTAAATGCCTTTGATGGACTGTCCATTTAAGCACGTTTGCATCTTTCACTCAATCACAAAGTGGATCCACATCCGTAATATTTCACCCTAAAACAATAAAAATGCCAGCAGCTAAAACAGATTTAAAAATCAAGACAATTAAGACCCTAGAGGGCACTCAAAGAAACACTATGATGCCAAGGTAGAACATTAAATGCCTTTGATGAACTTTGTCCATTTAAGCACGTTTGCGTCTTCATACACAATTACAAAGTGGATCCACATCTGTAATATTTCCGCCTAAAAACAACCCACAAATCGCTAGTAGACACAACAGACCTAGAAATCAAGCCACTTCTATGTTAACTTGATCTAGATTTTTCTATTAATACAATATATTGGAGAGGAAAACTACTCAAAATTTTTACTCAAATCACTTCACGCATCACAATAAACACTGCAAGATTGTGTATTTACTGTATGTTACAAAGTGGATCCACAAATGTAATATTTCCCCCTAAAAACATTTGTAAAAAATGCCAGAAGTTGCAACAGATTTAGAATTCAAACCACTTGAGACCTTAGAAGGAACTCAAAGAAACACTATGATGCCAAGGTAGAACTTTAAATGCCTTTGATGGACTGTCCATTTAAGCACGTTTGCATCTTTGCACTCAATTACAAAGTGGATCCACATCTGTAATATTTTCCCCTAAGAAAATAAAAATGCCAGCAGCTAAAACAGGTTAAGAATTCTAGCCAATTGACACCCTAGAGGGCACTCAAAGACATACTATGATGCCAAGGTAGAACATTAATTCCTTTGATGGACTTTGTCCATTTAAGCACGTTTGCGTCTTTGTACACAATTACAAAGTGGATCCACATCTGTATTATTTCCCCCTATAAACAACCCACAAATCGCTAGTAGATACAACAGACCTAGATATCAAGCCACTTCTATGTTAACTTGATCTAGATTTTTCTATTAATACAATTTCTTGGAGAGGAAAAGTACTCAAAATTTTGACTCATATCGATTCACGCATCACAATAAACACCAATGTAATATTTCTCCCTAAAAACATTTTTTAAAAATGCCAGAAGTTGCAACTGATTTAGACCTTAGAGGGATCTCAAAGAAAACTACTCAAAATTTTTTCGCATATCACTTCACACATCACAAAAAAAAAAACACTGCAAGATTGTGTCTTTACTATCTGTTACAAAGTGGATCCACAAATGTAATATTTCCCCCTAAAATTTTTTTTTTTTTTAAATGCCAGAAGTTGCAACATATTTAGAATTCAAACCACTTGAGACCTTAGAGGACACTCAAAGAAACACTATGATGCCTAGGTAGAACATTAAATGCCTTTGATGGACTTTGTCCATTTAAGCACGTTTGCGTCTTTGTACACAATTACAAAGTGGATCCACATCTGTAATATTTCCCCCTAAAAACAACCCACAAATCGCTAGTAGATTCAACAGACCTAGATATCAAGCCACTTCTATGTTAACTTGATCTAGATTTTTCTATTAATACAATTTCTTGGAGAGGAAAACTACTCAAAATTTTGACTCATATCGCTTCACGCATCACAATAAACACTGCAGGTTTGTGTCTTTACTGTCTGTTACAAAGTGGATCCACCAATGTAATATTTCCCCCTAAAAACATTTTTAAAAAATGCCAGAAGTTGCAACAGATTTAGACCTTAGAGGGAACTCAAAGAAACACTATGATGCCAAAGACCCAAACTTGCAGTAGTTTTTATGGTCTGCGAAACAATAAAATATACGATTTTGAGTAATTTTGGTCTCCAAGAAATTGTTTTAAAAGAAAAATCTTAATCAATGTTATGTTATCTTAAGCTATGTTAACTTGATCTAGATTTTTATATTAATACAATATCTTGGAGAGGAAAACTACTCAAAATTTTGACTCATATCGCTTCACGCATCACAATAAACACTGCAGGTTTGTGTCTTTACTGTCTGTTACAAAGTGGATCCACCAATGTAATATTTCCCCCTAAAAACATTTTAAAAAAATGCCAGAAGTTGCAACAGATTTAGAATTCAAACCACTTGAGACCTTAGAGGGAACTCAAAGAAACACTATGATGCCAAGGTAGAACTTTAAATGCCTTTGATGGACTGTCCATTTAAGCACGTTTGCGTCTTTGCTCTCAATTACAAAGTGGATCCACATCCATGATATTTACTGCTAAAAAAATTAAAACGCCAGTAGCTAAAACAGGTTTAGAATTCAAGCCAATTGACACCCTAAAGGGCACTCAAAGAAACACTATGATGCCAAAGACCCAAACAGCAATCACAATAAACACTGCAAGATTGTGTCTTTACTGTCTGTTACAAAGTGGATCCACCAATGTAATATTTCCCCAATTCCCCCTAAAAACATTTTAAAAAAATCCCAGAATTTGCAACAGATTTAGAATTCAACCCACTTGAGACCTTAGAGGGAACTCAAAGAAACACTATGATGCCAAGGTAGAACATTGATGGACTGTCCATTTAAGCACGTTTGCGTCTTTGTACACAATTACAAAGTGGATCCACATCTGTAATATTTCCCCCTAAAAACAACCCACAAATCGCTAGTAGATTCAACAGACCTAGATATCAAGCCACTTCTATGTTAACTTGATCTAGATTTTTCTATTAATACAATTTCTTGGAGAGGAAAACTACTCAAAATTTTGACTCATATCGCTTCACGCATCACAATAAACACTGCAGGTTTGTGTCTTTACTGTCTGTTACAAAGTGGATCCACCAATGTAATATTTCCCCCTAAAAACATTTTTAAAAAATGCCAGAAGTTGCAACAGATTTAGACCTTAGAGGGAACTCAAAGAAACACTATGATGCCAAAGACCCAAACTTGCAGTAGTTTTTATGGTCTGCGAAACAATAAAATATACGATTTTGAGTAATTTTGGTCTCCAAGAAATTGTTTTAAAAGAAAAATCTTAATCAATGTTATGTTATCTTAAGCTATGTTAACTTGATCTAGATTTTTATATTAATACAATATCTTGGAGAGGAAAACTACTCAAAATTTTGACTCATATCGCTTCACGCATCACAATAAACACTGCAGGTTTGTGTCTTTACTGTCTGTTACAAAGTGGATCCACCAATGTAATATTTCCCCCTAAAAACATTTTTAAAAAATGCCAGAAGTTGCAACAGATTTAGACCTTAGAGGGAACTCAAAGAAACACTATGATGCCAAAAACCCAAACTTGCAGTAGTTTTTATGGTCTGCGAAACAATAAAATATAAGATTTTGAGTAATTTTGGTCTCCAAGAAATTGTTTTAAAAGAAAAAATTTAATCAATGTTATGCTATCTTAAGCTATGTTAACTTGATCTAGATTTTTATATTAATACAATATCTTGGAAAGGAAAACTACTCAAAATTTTTACTCATATCACTTCACGCATCACAATAAACATTGCGAGATTGTGTCTTTACTGTCTGTTACAAAGTGGATCCACAAATGTAATATTTCCCCTTAAAAACATTTTAAAAAAATGCCAGAAGTTGCAACATATTTAGAATTCAAACCACTTGAGACCTTAGAGGACACTCAAAGAAACACTATGATGCCAAGGTAGAACATTAAATGCCTTTGATGGACTTTGTCCATTTAAGCACGTTTGCGTCTTCATACACAATTACAAAGAGGATCCACATCTGTAATATTTCCGCCTAAAAACAACCCACAAATCGCTAGTAGATACAACAGACCTAGAAATCAAGCCACTTCTATGTTAACTTGATCTAGATTTTTCTATTAAAACAATATCTTGGAGATGAAAACTACTCAAAATTTTTACTCAAATCACTTCACGCATCACAATAAACACTGCAAGATTGCGTCTTTACTGTCTGTTACAAAGTGGATACACCAATGTAATATTTCCCTCTAAAAACATTTTTAAAAAATGCCAGAAGTTGCAACAGATTTAGAATTCAAACCACTTGAGACCTTAGAAGGAACTCAAAGAAACACTATGATGCCAAGGTAGAACTTTAAATGCCTTTGATGGACTGTCCATTTAAGCACGTTTGCATCTTTGCACTCAATTACAAAGTGGATCCACATCCGTAATATTTAACCCCTAAGAAATAAAAATGCCAGCAGCTAAAACAGGTTAAGAATTCTAGCCAATTGACACCCTAGAGGGCACTCCAAAGAAATACTGTGATGCCAAGGTAGAACATTAATTCCTTTGATGGACGTTGTCCATTTAAGAACGTTTGAGTCTTCGTACACAATTAAAAAGTGTATCCACATCTGTAATATTTCCACCTAAAAACAACCCACAAATCGCTAGTAGATACAACAGACCTAGAAATCAAGACACTTCTATGTTAATTTGATGTAGATTTTTCAATTAATACAATTTCTCGGAGAAGAAAACTACTCAAAATTTTGAACTCATATCACTTCACGCATTACAATAAACACTGCAGGACTGTGTCTTTACTGTCCTGTTACAAAGTGGATCCACCAATGTAATATTTCCCCCGTAAAAACATTTTTGAAAAATTCCAGAAGTTGCAACAGATTTAGACCTTAGAGGGAACTCAAAGAAACACTATGATGCCAAAGACCCAAACTTACAGTAGTTTTTATGGTCTGCGAAACAATAAAAATAAGATTTTGAAAAAATTTTGGTCTCCAAGAAATTGTTTTAAAAGAAAAATCTTAATCAATGTTATGTTATCTTAAGCTATGTTAACTTGATCTAGATTTTTATATTAATACAATGATCTTGGAGAGGAAAACTACTCAAAAATTTTTACGCATATCACTTCACGCATCACAAAAAACACTGCAAGATTGTGTCTTTACTGTCTGTTACAAAGTGGATCCACAAATGTAATATTTCCCCTTAAAAACATTTTTTTTTTAAATGCCAGGAGTTGCAAAACATATTTAGAATTCAAACCACTTGAGACCTTAGAGGACACTCAAAGAAACACTATGATGCCCAAGGTAGAACATTAAATGCTTTGATGGACTTTGTCCATTTAAGCACGTTTGCGTCTTCATACACAATTACAAGAGGATCCACCATCTGTAATATTTCCGCCTAAAAACAACCCCACAAATCGCTAGTAGATACAAACAGACCTAGAAAATCAAGCCACTTCTATGTTAACTTGATCTAGATTTTCTATTAAAACAATATCTTGGAGAATGAAAACTACTCAAAATTTTTAACTCAAATCACTTCACGCATCACAATAAACACTGCAAGATTGTGTCTTTACTGTCTGTTACAAAGTGGATACACAATGTAATATTTCCCTCTAAAAACATTTTTTAAAAAATGCCAGAAGTTGCAACAGATTTAGAATTCAAACCACTTGAGAACCTTAGAAGGAACTCAAAGAAACACTATGATTGCCAAGGTAGAACTTTAAATGCCTTTGATGGACTGTCCATTTTAAGCACGTTTGCATCTTTGCACTCAATTACAAAGTGGATCCCACATCCGTAATATTTAACCCTAAGAAAATAAAAATGCCAGCAGCTAAAACAGGTTAAGAATTCTAGCCAATTGACACCCTAGAGGGCACTCAAGAAATACTGTGATGCAAGGTAGAACATTAATTCCTTTGATGGACTTTGTCCATTTAAGCACGTTTGCGTTTTGTACACAATTACAAAGTGGATCCACATCTGTAAAATTTCCCCCTAAAAAACTAACCCACAAATCGCTAGTAGATTACACACAGACCTAGATATCAAGCCACTTCTATGTTAACTTGATCTAGATTTTTTCTATTAATACAATTTCTTGGAGAGGAAAACTACTCAAAATTTTGACTCATATCGCTTCACGCATCAACAATAAACACTGCAGGTTTGTGTCTTTACTGTCTGTTACAAAGTGGATCCACCAATGTAATATTTCCCCCTAAAAACTTTTTAAAAATGCCAGAAGTTGCAACAGATTAGACCTTAGAGGGAACTCAAAGAAACACTATGATGCCAAAGACCAAACTTGCAGTAGTTTTTATGGTCTGCGAAACAAATAAAATATAAGATTTGAGTAATTTTGGTCTCCAAGAAATTGTTTTAAAAGAAAAATTTAATCAATGTTATTTATCTTAAGCTATGTTAACTTGATCTAGATTTTTATATTAATACAATATATTGGAGAGGAACACTATCAAAATTTTGACTCATATCACTTCACGCATCACAATAAACACTGCAGGTTTGTGTCTTTACTGTCTGTTACAAAGTGGATCCACCAATGTAATATCCCCCTAAAAACATTTTAAAAAATGCCAGAAGTTGCAACAGATTTAGACCTTAGAGGGAACTCAAAGAAACTATGATGCCAAAACCCAATTGCAGTAGTTTTTATGGTCTGCGAAACAATAAAATATAAGATTTGAGTATTTTGGTCTCCAAGAAATTGTTTTAAAAGAAAAATTTAATCAATGTTATGCTATCTTAGGCTATGTTAACTGATCTAGATTTTATATTATACAATATCTTGGAAAGGAAATACTCAAATTTTTTACTCATATCATTCACGCATCACAATAAACATTGCGAGATTGTGTCTTTACTGTCTGTTACAAAGTGGATCCACAAATGTAATATTT
>NW_020526795.1:0-94644 GCF_003368295.1 Carassius auratus
ATCCAAAAAAAAAAAAAAATGTAAATAAATAAAAAACATTGGAAAAGAATAACTTGTACTTTTTTATACTTTTGTATAGTTTCATAGTTTATGCATTATAGTTATAAAAACAAACAAATTTAGCCACTCACATAGAAATCTCAGGCCTTATCCTTTTCTGACAGTTTTAGGGATTTTTAAAAAATCCTAAAAAACCTTATTTGTGCTGCAAATAATAATTTCAAACTAATTTGATACTGACCTCTGACATCCTGTGACATGATATTTATTTGAATTTTACATAATCTCATGGATGTAACAGTAAATCTGTTCAGCTCACAGATCAAGACTAAGCTGTAATGCAAGCAGAACTTTCACAAATGCTTGTAGGTCAATAAAATCATTACAAAACACTTACAAATCATTTAAGGGATTTGATAACACTGTAAAATAATGTCTAATTTGTTAACATTAGCAAATGCATTGATAACACTTTATAATACTGCACTCATTAGTAAATAGTCAGTTCATGCTTCATAAAGCCTTGTCCCAATATTAATAGTCAGTAGTAAGCAGTTTATAAATACAGCTATAAATAGCTCATTTATTAAAAAGGAGAGTAAAGGGTCAGTTATCTTCCTATGAAAAATAAAAAAATAAAAATAAACAAACAACAACACAGATTAATACAGAACTCCAGAAATATTATTGTGGATTTATGATAAACTCAGCCTGTAAATGAATTCATTCTCCTCCAAGAAGACACAAGTAGTTCACACCAAACTTTTTTAACATGAAGCCATATACGGAAGATGTTAAATTGCGAATGGGTTTAGGATACCTTAAATGGTGTGGCCATAGAGATTTTATTAAAGTAACATAAAAAAATACAATAGTTATTTTACTATATCTTTAAAATTTTTAATTCCAACTCTTCATAAATTTTTATATACCTAGAAGTCATCATTTGAAGGAAGCACAGTAAGTTTCATAGCTTTATCATTTTCAAGAGCCAGCATAAAATTAAAACTATCATAACTCATAAATCAAGCTTGCAATTCTTAGTACCAATAATGGCCACCAGATGGAGCTATAGGATCACTTTTAAATAATTATTGTAGAAACAAGTATGATTTAAATCATTTATAGAAATCTTTCAAAGAAAAATAATATGAATTTTATGTATTTTACTGATAAAATGACCCTCATTTAATTAGAATAACAAGCTGAAGTATTGTGAAATACTGTGTATTAAGAATAATTCTTTATAGGCTTTATGGACAGATAAGTTTGGAGTGACTCTTGAAGGATCAGCACCACATCCTCTTTTACCACTGTTTAAAGAATTTATCTTACAGTACAGGTGCGGATGAATTTTGAATGGCTTGAATGGTTTTGTCGTGGTGATTTTTTGAAATAACAGTAAAAAAGTAACCAGTAAATGTCTTTTATTTTTTTAAGTGCAGCTTCTAAACACTTCAAAAAATGTACACATAGAAGACAAGTCATTCTGAGGAAATATGCATAGTTTTCATGACTATACAACACTATATGGATGATAGAAAATTAAAAAACTATCATACATCTGATGTCACTCTGTCCCTCTGTCACTGTGGGTAATGTGTGTGTGTGTGTGTGTGTGTGTGTGTGTGTGTGTGTGTGTGTGTGTGTGTGTGTGTGTGTGTGTGTGTGTGTGTGTGTGTGTTAAGTGAATTAGGTGTGAAACTATCAGGGAGCATTTAGTCTCCAGTGCCAACATTTTACAGAACTGCCACTTTCCTGGAGTCTCAGAATTACAATGTGTCAGGTTCTGAGAAATCAAAGATTCCAAAAAATGATTTAATTAGAATACCATGAAGTATTGTGAAATACTATATATTAAGACTTTATATGTAGGCTTTATGAACAGATTAGAGTGACTCGTGAAGGACCAGCACCACCTCCTCTTGTCCAATGGTTTGAGGAATATATCTTCCAGAATCCGGGATTAAGATTTAGGAGCTCATTTTTATTCCACCTCCTTTCCTAAAAGTCTGTCTTGCAGAATTGACTAAAAATTAATCTTCACATTAATTCCTAATTATTTTGCAATTATTTTTGTCAGTTCTTCTTGACCTGTTTTTTTTTTTTCTTCTTCTTCTTTTCTGACCTCATGACCCAGTCAGCATTTTTGTACAATGGTCAAGTCTTAACTTATCCATTTCTGTATTGCATTTGTGTTTGATATTTCTCATGGGTATTTCATAATTTTCGACTTTGAGTTAAAACAGTTTGAGTTAAAACTCTTTTTTAGAGCATTTCATCTGTAAAAGAAAACATGCCTAATAATTCTGCACATGAATATAAGGAGTTTTTCTCTTCAAGCTTTCCTGGACTATTGTATAGCACTCATAAATGATTAAATAAAAAATAATGGTAGTTATTAAGATTGATATGGTTTGGAATTGGTAAAATGTGCTTGGAAAAAAATCACAATAAAACAATGTTTTAATGTTTAAGTTTGGAATATTAACTGACATGAATGAATGCTATATAAATATTGTTCATGTTAACATAATGTTTATAAATGAAATCTTATTGTAAAGTGTTACTAAATATATATATTGTTCTTTGAATGTGATTTTAAAGTCTAGATCAGTGGTTCCCAACCTTTTTCAACTCGCGGCCCACACAACCAAACACATATGTTTGCGCGGCCCACTTCAAAAAAATTAACTGACCCCGCTATTGTTGGGTTAATAACTTAGTACTCAGAAGCTAGATTTTAAACTGTATTTATTGAATAAACATGGACAAAAAAAAAAAAAAAACTATCGCGATTTTTTTGATCAATTTTGCAATTGTGACACACACCGATATGCTTTTACAGTCATATATGCATTCAGGATTAATTTTAAACATATTTCCAAAAGAAAACCAATCAGAGCTTTATCAAAAAGTTGTAACATCTCTAGAACAGACATAAGTCAAAATTATCACTATAGTGAAGATGTAAAAAAATGTATAGACTTGTGGCAAAAAAAAAAAAAAAATCCTGTATACAGGGACTTTTTTTTCTTTTTGCCATGCATTCTTCATAGAGCTCATTAATTGTAGCGGTGCCTCAGGTGTTTGCAGTGTGTATACAGTAGGCTATGTGTTTGCAGTCAGCAGTGAGAGCGCATAAATATAACGCGAAAGCACATTAAAATAATGCACGAGTGCGAATCTCTCTGTTCGCACGCAGATTTCCTTTGCTCGTTCACACTTAAAACGTGTCTCCTCTCACTTAAACTGCATCCTGTTCACTAACAAATTCACTCTATGCTCATGTGTTGGACATGAATTATTTTCGCACATTTTTATTTCTAGCCTTTTACCGCAGTGAGAACGCTCTGATCCGTCAACATTGGCTCAGAAAAAAGGCGCATCGCAGACAGTGTGTGAACCTGGAGTTAGGCATATGCCCAGTCTCTGTTCTCGCGCTAGGCGCAATGCATTCTGATTGGATCAGATAGCATACTAAGGGAGGTCAGGGCCACGGAAAACTGTGCTATAAAGCGATTTAGAAATCGCGCACGCTCAAATCGTGATTTTAGGACGTTTCCTTTTAATCGCACAGCCCTAGAATGGACTGCAAATGAACAGAAAATAATTGGCGGCCCACCTGCAATACCACCGCGGCCCTCTAGGGGGCCGCGGCCCACAGGTTGAAAACCACTGGTCTAGATGATTCGGATTAACCCTTTAACCGCCATATCCTTTAAAACCTCACTGCCAGAGGGATATTGTGAATGCATGTGCCCGCTGGACACAGTTTACCTGATGCCACTGGGGTGGCGATGGCATTGGTGGCTTGAGCCCGCCATCGCTGCTTGCAGCTATATTTATTATTATTATTATTATTCTCCCCAATGAATCGTGTTTTTGAAGGCCTAAACATACTCAAAAAGTCAGGAAAATTTTCACACACCTCCGAACTGGCGAAAATTTACGTCTGATATGGGTTTCAGAAGTGGGCGTGGCAAAATGGCTCGATAGCGCCACCTATACACGTTCAGCGGTGTGCGCCTCGAGCTACGTTTCACGCACATGTCTGAAAATCGGTAAATACATGTAAGACACCAAGACCTACAAAAAAGACTCTTGGAGCAAAATTCTAAACCCAACAGGAAGTTGGTTATTTTTAATATTATGAGCAAATTTTTTGTCATTTTTGCCATTTCCATGCATTGTATTTTAACGAACTCGTCCTAGAGATTAATTCAGATCAACACCAAATTTGGTATGCCTAATCTAAAGGCCATTGAGATGTTAAATTGCGAAGATCTTGAGTTTTCGTTGAAGGGTGTGTCCGTGGCGGCCTGGCGAATTTCGATGATTGGCCATGAAAAATGAAGTAGCTATAACTCAGACATACAATGTCCAATCAGCCCCAAACTTCACATGTTTGATGTGACTCCAAACCTGAACAGATTGACATGCCCATATTCAGTTATAGTCACAGCGCCACCTATTGGCAACAGGAAGTGACATATTTTATGCTGTGATGAACTACTCCTAGAAATTTTTGACATCAATGTCTTTTTTGTGGTCAGTCTAATCTAAAGGCCTGTGCGATGTTAAGTTGTGAAGATCTTGAGTTTTCGTTAAAAGGCGTGTCCACGGCGCCATGGCAAAGTTCGATGTCCCGCCATGGGAATAAAAGATGTTATAACTCAGGCATAAAATGTCCGATCTTCCCCAAACTTCACATGTGTGATAAGAGTCCTGGCCTGAACACATCTGAAGGCCAATATTCCATCGGGTGTGGCAAAATGGCTCGATAGCGCCACCTATACACTTTCAACGGAGTGTGCCTCGAGCTATGTTTCACGTACATGTACAAAAATCGGTACACACATGTAACACACCAATACCTACAAAAAAGTATTTTGGTACGAAATCCGAATCCCAACAGGAAGTCGGTTATTTAGAATTTTCTCTGCAAAATTGGCGTTGTTTTTGCCATTTTCAGGGGTTGTACTTCAACGAACTCCTCCTAGAGATTTATTCAGATCAACACCAAACTTGGTCAGTGTAATCTAAAGGCCTTTGTGATGTTAAATTGCGAAGATCTTGAGGTTTCGTTAAAGGGCGTGTCCATGGCGGCCTGCCAAATTTCGATATTTCGCCATGAAAAAGGAAGTTGTTGTAACTCAGACATACAATGTCCAATCTGCCCCACACTTCACATGTTAGATAAGACTTCTGCCCTTAACAGATCTACATGCCCATTTTCAGTTATAGTCATAGCGCCACCTGCTGGCAACAGGAAGTGACATGTTTCAGGCTGCGACAAACTACTCCTAGAATTTTTTTGAGATTAAAGTATTTTTTGTATTCAGTCTAATCTAAAGGCCTGTGCAATGTTAACTTGTGGAGATCTTGAGTTTTTGTTAAAGGGCGTGTCCATGACGCCATGACAAATTTTGATGTCTCGCCACAGCAAGAGAAGTTGTTGTAACTCAGGCATAATTTGTTCGATCTTCCCCAAACTTCACATGTTCGATGAGAGTCCTGCCCGGAACACATTTGAAGGCCAATATTCCATTATAATGATAGCACCACCTGCTGGCACCAGGAAGATTGGCACATATGTGGAATAAATGTTGATATTTTCCACTTATATTTATGCTGAACACCTTCTTCGCTCGCTTTGAGCAACAAAACAGCACCACTGCACAGAAGACTCCACCTCCTCCCGGCGACCAGGTGATGACGCTGACCCCAGACAGCGTGAGGAGATCCTTCAGCAGGATCAATGCACGCAAAGCTCCGGGTCCTGACAACATCCCTGGGCGTGTACTGAAAGTCTGTGCAGCAGAACTCACTGATGTCTTCACAGACATTTTCAACATATCACTGAGTCAGGCTGTTGTTCCCACATGCTTTAAAACCACTACCATCATCCCAGTCCCAAAGAAGCCATCTCCATCCTGCTTCAATGACTACCGTCCTGTTGCACTTACTCCCATCCTCATGAAGTGCTTTGAACGGCTAGTCATGCACCACATCAAGTCTGCCCTCCCCCCCTCCCTGGACCCCTTCCAGTTTGCATATCGGTCCAACCGCTCGACCGATGATGCCATCTCCACTGCCGTCCACTCAGCACTCACCCATCTGGACAAAAAGGACTCATATGTCAGAATGTTGTTCATAGACTTCAGTTCAGCATTCAACACGATCATCCCTCAACAGCTCATCTACAAACTGATTCAGCTGGGGCTCAACACTTCGCTGTGCAACTGGCTGTTGGACTTTCTGACTGGAAGACCTCAGGCAGTACGGGTCGGCAGTAACACATCCAGCACCATCACACTGAACACTGGGGCCCCCCAAGGATGTGTGCTGAGCCCCCTCCTCTTCACTCTGCTGACCCATGACTGCACTCCGTCACACAGCTCCAACCTCTTCATTAAGTTTGCGGATGACACGACTGTGGTGGGTCTCATTAGCAACAAAGATGAGACAAACTACAGGAGTGAGGTGAGCCGCCTGGCCAAGTGGTGCTGTGACAACAATCTGTCTCTGAATGTGGAGAAGACAAAGGAGATTGTTGTAGACTTCAGGAGAGCACACACTCAGCACGTTCCTCTGACCATCAACGGTATGACTGTGGAGAGAGTGAGCAGCACCAAGTTCCTGGGTGTGCACATCACAGAGGACCTCTCCTGGACTGAAAACACTGCAGCACTGGCTAAGAAATCACAACAGCGTCTCTACTTCCTCCGCAAACTGAGGAGAGCCAGAGCCCCACCCCCCATCATGTACACCTTCTACAGAGGCACCATCGAGAGCATTCTGTCGAGCTGCATCACTGTGTGGTATGGCGCCTGCAACGCGTCCTGCCGAAAGACTCTGCAACGCATAGTGAGAGCAGCTGAGAAGATCATTGGTGTCTCTCTCCCCTCCCTCCAGGACATATATGGAACACGTCTCACCCGCAAAGCCCTCTGCATCACAGGTGATCCCACTCACCCATCACACAGCTTTTTCAGCCTGCTACCATCAGGGAGGAGACTGCGGAGTCTCCAGGCCAGGACCAGCAGACTGAAGGACAGCTTCATCCACCAGGCTGTCAGGAAGCTGAACTCCCTCCCGAACCTGCCCCCCCTCCCCTCTTCTTCCCCAGGCACCATTGAACTATGAACCCCCCCCTCCACACAGATTAATTATTATATGATGGCATGCACTAGTCACTTGTGCAAGCATTGTCCTGCTCACTACCTCATTCGGCATGGAACTGACGTCATTCCACTACCTCACCAGTCAGTTAAATAAAATAACTGCTCTTGGTCACCTGTCACTTTAATCAGACTTAATAAGATATTTTTAATAAGTGATTTTTTTTTGCACTAAAAATCTTTTAACTGCACTGTTGTTCACTTCATTGATTTGCACTATATCTGTCATTTGCCTTGCGCTGCTTTATTTAACTTTATTTTTAATTTTATTATATGTCTTTTTTTATATCATTCCCTTATTGTATAGTTGTTTCTACATTTTTATATTTGATCTAGTTATTTTTTTAGGCTTTAATGTAAATGTTAACTGTATGCACCGGGGTCTGAGAGTAACGCAATTTCGATTCTCTGTATGTATGTACTGTACATGTGGAAATTGACAATAAAGCAGACTTGAACTTGAGTTTGATTGCATATTTCTCACCGTTCACCAATTACCTAAAGCCACTCGCTGCCGGTGAGCCCGGGTGCGAGGGCCCGTTCATCGCTGCTTGCAGCTTTAATTATTATTAGGGCTCAAGCCCAAAGGGCGAGAGGCCTATTGTTTTCCTTAGGATTATTTTTAGGGCTCAAGCCTGGAGGGCGAGAGCCCTATTGTTTTCCTTAGGATTATTTGTTATTATTATTATTATTATTATTTTTCTTCAAGGTTTCGGGGGCTTTTGGGGCCCTTAACATGCTCAAAAACTCTTGAAAATTGGCACACACCTTGGAACCTGCGGCCATTAGGGCTGGGCAGAGTCTGATACACGGGCGTGGCACAGGGGCTCTACAGCGCCCCCTGTAGTACTGAGGGCCATATATCATGCATACTTGCATGCATACATATGAAACTTGGTACATATATATAACTCATCAAAGCAAACAACTTTCACACTGCATGTCATAAGCTCCGCCCAACAGGAAGTTGGCTATATAGGGTTTTATGAAAAACACATGCTCTGGAATTTGATATACTCCTCTGAGGAACTCCACCCGTTCACCACCAAACTCGGTGAACACGATCTCAAGACATTGGGGATGCTAAATTGCGAAGAGATTTTTGATATCTCGAACGGTTTGCCCGTGGCGAGGCGTTGAAATTATGGGGAGAAATGAGAAACAGGAAATGTCTAATAACATCCACATACATTTCCTGAATTTGATCAAACTTAATTGGTTTGTTCATTGTATGATACCGATCATATATATGTGAGTATTAGGAGTCAAAGTTATAGCGCCACCAACTGGCAGCAGGAAGTTAATCATTTTCAAAACGCTTTAAATTCAGCATCTTATTTTTACTTGATTTGCTTCAAACTTCATCAGAATAATGACAAAACACGGTCGAAGAAAATCTGTTGTGGGGATATTTATATCTAATATAGTGTTGCCATGGCAACGTGTCAAACTTGAATGTTCTGTTCTGGTGATTTTTAGGCAGATAACTAGCTCAGATTTACATGAAACTCGAAACAAATATCAGTATTAAAGATAGCTAGACCATGGCAAAAGCTTTTAAAAGGGCGTGGAAGAGGCACTCTATAGCGCCACCTTTTGTCAAAAGTGGGGGGATTAGTTTTAGCTACAGACACCAAACTTGGTACATAAATTGTTCTTATCAAGATGGACAACTTTCTAATTCACAGTCATAAGCTACCACCAACAGGAAGTTGGCTATTTTGACTTGAATATGGATTTTTGAGAAAATTATTTTGTGAATTAATGCATACTCCTCACAGGGGAAGTACACTATAAACACCAAACTTTGTCTACATGAAGAAAAAACATTGAGGAACTTAAATTGCGAATGAATTTTGGATAGCTTGAACGGTTTTGTTGTGGTGATTTTTTGAAATAACAGTAAAAAGTGAAACATTAATCGTCTTGTATTTTTAAATTGCAGCTTCCAAACCTTTAAAAAACATTTTTCATATAGAAAACCAGTGATTCTGAGGAAATATGCATAGTTTCATGACTTTACATCATTGTATGATTAAAAGAAAATTAAAAAACTGTCAGACATCTGATCTCACTCTGTCACTCTGTGTGAGGAATGTATGTGTGTTGACTGTCTGTGTGTGTGTGTGTGAGAGTGTGAGTGGGGGAGGGGTGTGAGCTGAGTAGCAGACAGACAGAGAGAGAGAGAGAGAGAGAGAGACTTAAACATCTCTTTAATCACCAGAAAAAAAACTGTATTTTAAATTGTTATTTTTTGTTGTTGTTGTTGCTAATTGTGCTGTTTTCATTACAGCTTAAGAAATCTCTTAGGCCTTATCCTTTTCTGACAGTTTCAGGGATTAAAAAAAAAATTCTAAAAATACTTGTGGTGCAAATTATAATTTAAAACTCATTTGATACTGACCCCTGAAACCCTGTGACATGACATTTATTTGAATTTACATAATCTCATGGATGTAACAGTAAACCTGTTAAGCTCAGAGATGAAGACTAAGCTGTGATGCAAGCTATTTAACTATTTCACAAATGCTTATAGGTTAATGAAATCATAACAAAACATTTTTAAATTATTTGGTAAAAGGATTTGGTAACACTTTAAAATAATGTCTCAATTGTTAACATTAGTAAATGCATTGGTAACACTTCATAATAGCTGCACTCCTTAGCTAAGCATTAGTAAATAGTCAGTTCATGCTTTATATAGACTTCTCCCAAAATTAATATTTTAGTAAGCATTTTATAAATACAGCTATAATTAAATTGTTCATGGTTTATATGCACATTTATTTTGAGGAGATTAAAGGCTGTAATCTTCCTAAAATTAAAAAAAATAATAATAAATAAATAAACAGAACTCAGAAATATTTATTTCAAGATGCAATAAAAGAAAACTATATATATATATATATATATATATATATATATATATATATATATATATATATATATATATACAGGATTGCATAAGTTTATATTTATTTATTTTTTATCAAGTGTACAGCTAATAATAATAATAATAATACTAATAATGCATTTTATTTAGTTTTAGCTACAGACAGCAAACTTGGTACATAAATTGTTGTTATCAAGACGGACAACTTTCTAATTCACAGTCATAAGCTACAACCAACAGGAAGTCCGCTATTTTGATTTAAATATGGATTTTGGGGAAAATTATTTTGTGAATTACACACCAAACTTTGTCTACATGTTGCAAAAACATTGAGGAACTTAAATTGCGAATGGATTTTGGTTAGCTTGAACGGTTTTGTCGTGGTGGTTTTTTGAAATGACAGTGAAAAGGGAATCATTAATTGGCTTGTATTTTTAAATTGCAGCTTCCAAACATTTCAAAGCATTTTTTTCATACAGAGATCAAATCATTCTGAGGAAATATGCATAGTTTCATGACTTTACAACACTGTATGGACAGAAACACAAAATTAAAAAACTGTCAGACTTCTTAACTGACATGATCTCACTCTGGCCACTCTGTCTGTCTGAGGGAAGTGAGGTCACCATTTTTTGTCCAATGGTCAAGTCTTAACCTAATTATTGTTAATTATCTTAAAATAATTATTGTTCATGTTAACATAGTTAATGTTTATGAATAAAATATTATTGTAAAGTGTTATTAAAGTTATATATATGGTTCTGTGAATGTGATTTCAAAGTCTAGATGATTCAGATTAACCCTTTAACTGCCGTATCCCTTAATATCTGACTGCCAGAAGGCTATTGTGAATGCATGTGCCCGCTGAGCACAATTTACCTGATGCCACAGTGGTGGCGTTGCACTGATGGCTTGAGCCCGCCATCGCTGCTTGCAGCTATATTTATTATTATTATTATTATTTTTTTTTTTTTCAACGTCTCGGGGGCTTTTGGGGCCCTTAACGTGCTTAAAAAGTCTTGAAAATTGGCACACAGATTGGAACCTGCGGCCATTAGGGCCGGGCAGAGACTGATACACGGGCGTGGCACAGGGGCTCTACAGCGCCCCCTGGAATATGGAGGGCCATATATCATACATTCTTGCTCGTAGACGAATGAAACTCGGTACACATATAAATCTCATCAATCCAAACAACTTTTGTATTGCATATCATAGGCTCCGCCCAACAGGAAGTTGGCTATTTAGGGTTTAGTATTCAAATTTTTCGTCAAAGTTGTGGGGGCTTTTGGGGTCCTTAACATACTCAAAAACTCTTGAAAATTTGCGCACACTTTGGAATCTGTGGCCTTTAGGAGCCTGCAGAGGCTGGGACCCGGGCGTGGCACAGGGGCTCTACGGCGCCCCCTGGAACACAGTCAGAAATGTTGATGTATAGCTCACACATACTTGCACATATTCATATGAAACTCAGTACACATATAGATCTCATCGTGCCGAACAACTTTCGTATTGCATGTCATAGGCTCCACCCAACAGGAAGTCAGCTATTTAGAGTTATGTAAAAAGCGCATGCTCTGGTATTTGAAATACTTGTCATAGGTTTTTTTCTCGATTGCCGCCAAACTCGGTCAACATGATCTCAAGACACTGGGGATGAAAAATTGCCAGGGGATTTTTGATATCTCGAACGGTTTGCTCGTGGCGAGGCGTTGAAATTATGGCGAGAAATGAGAAACAGGAAGTGTCTAATAACGTCCACATACATTTCCTGATTTTAATCAAACTTCATCAGATTATTCGTTGTATGATGTCGATCGCATATATGTGACTATTAGGAGTCAAAGTTATAGCGCCACCAACTGGCAGAAGGAAGTGTGTCATTTTCAAAATGATTTGAATTCAGCATCTTATTATTACTGGATTTGCTTCAAACTTCATCAGAATAATGTTAAAACACAGCCGATATAAATCTGCAAGGGGGATATTGATATCTAAAAAATTGTTGGCGTGGCAACATGTCAAACTGGAATACTTCTCAGGTGATTTTGAGGCAAATAACATACTTAGAATTTCACAAAACTCTGAACACACATCAGTATTTCTGATAGGAACTTAAATTGTGAATGGATTTTGGATAGCTTGAATGGTTTTGCCGTGGTGATTTTTTAAAATGACCTTACAAAGGGAATCATTATTGTATTTTTAAATTGCAGCTTCCAAACACGTCAAAGAATTTTTTCATACAGATGAAAAAGTCATTCTGAGGAAATATGCATAGTTTAACGACTTTACAACACTGTATGGATAACAGAAAATTAAAAAACTGTCAGACATCTCATCTCACTCTGTCCCTCTGTTTGAGTATATGTGCTTAGACTTCCATTGTCTGAGAGAAATTGCGCCCCTACAGGTTCAATTCCCGAACTTTTACTTTCACTTTTAAATCGGTTAAAAATACAAATAAATACTTAGATTTAATTCACACTGACAAGCTAAACCAACATATCTGATTATTACCGGTTCAGGGCTCATGGATAAATTATTTCTGGCCAGAGATACGTGAGAAATAGGAGAGATGAATCACCGCTGTGATCACGAGCGTCTGGAGTAAAGAGCTCAGAAAAAACGAATTTATTCCTGTTTTAAAGCTTTTAAAAATAAATTATTACAGCGATATCACACAATCAACCAATTAGAACACACCAAGAGCTAAATTCAGATGTTTTTGAACTGTTTGTGTGAAAATGAAATATTTGTGGCTGCCTATCTGAAATCACGCCTCCGATCAGCGCGCACAGTGTCGAGCTCAAAACAAACGAATTTATTCTTGTTTAAGAGCTTTTTTAAATAAAACATTACCACAAATGCACACAATAAACCCATTGTAACACATCAAGAGCTAAATGCAGGTGTTTGTGACCCGTTTACGTGTACAAGACTATTTGAAAGCGCGACTGGCAGAATAATATATATCTCTCTCTGCAGGATTCTGTCTTTCGTCGTACGAACGAACACATCACGGACAAGATTATTTCAAAACACATAATAGCTTGGCGACTATAAACGAAAACAGCCACGTGAACATAAACTGTTGAGAAATATATCTGAAGTGGATCTACTGGATTTTAATATTAAGTGACCGCATATACCAGCTGCTTCTGTCTTCAATTTTAATCTATATAAAAAAGGAAATTCATTCATCTTGGCTGCTTTTTTAATGTGTGTACGTATTTATTTATTTATTTATTTATTATTTTGCTCTAACAAGAATTAATCTATATTTAATTAAATCAATTACATTTTATTTTACATTTGATTTGTCCATTTCTGCATCTAAACGCCTAAAAACATAAAACATGCTCTATTATACTATTGTTAGCAATTTCTTTATCGTCCAATTTATCTGGTGTACACACTTTTATTTTCATAATAAACTTGTTTGTTAGATTATACACAGTTACAGTGGTCTATAATAAATATTAACAGGTTTTATTCTAGCTGTTTAGAATGATTGCAGTAGGCTAATTTTTTTAAATGTAAATCCAAAAAAAAATAATAATAATAAATTTAATAAATAAAAAACATTGGAAAACAATGACTGTTGTACTTTTTTATACATTTTGTATAATTTCATAGTTTATGCATTATAGTTATAAAAACAAATAAATGTAGCCACTCACATAGAAGTCTTAGGCCTTATCCTTTTCTGACAGTTTTAGGGATTTTTAAAAATCCTAAAAAAACTTATTTGTGCTGCAAATAATAATTTCAAACTCAAAAAGTAAATAGTCAGTTCATGCTTTATAAAGCCTTTTCCCAATATTAATAGTCAGTAGTAAGCAGTTTATAAATACAGCTATAAATAGCTTGTTTTTGGTTTATAAGCACATTTATTAAAAAGGAGAGTAAAGGATCAGTTATCTTCCTATGAAAAATAAAAGATAAAAATAAACAAACAACAACACAGATTGATACAGAACAGAAAATTTTTTTTTATTGTGGATTTATGATAAAATCAGCCTGTAAATGAATTCATACTCCTCCTCATACTACTCCATACTCCTTTTACAACATGATGCCAATATACTGAGATGTTAAATTGTGAATGGGTTTAGGATAGCTTAAATGGTGTTGCCATAGAGATTTATTAATGTAACATAAAAAAATACAATAGTTATTTTACTATATCTTTAAAATTTTTCATTCTAACTCTTCATAATTTTTTATATAAGTAGAAGTCATCATTTGAAGGAAGCACAGTAAGTTTCATAGCTTTATCATTTTCAAGAGCCAGCATAAAATTAAAACTATCATAACTTATAAATGAAGCTTGCAATTCTTAGTACCAATAATGGTCACCAGAGGGCGCTATAGGATTACTTTTAAATATTATTGTAGAAACAAGTATGATTTAAATCATTTATAGAAATCTTAAAAAAAAATAATAATATGAATTCTATGTATTTTACTGATAAAATGACCCTCACTTAATTAGAATAACAAGATGAAGTATTGTGAACTGTATATTAAGAATAATTCTTTATAGGCTTTATGGACAGATACGTTTTGAGTGACTCTTGAAGGTTCAGCACCACATCCTCTTTTACCACTGTTTAAAGAATTAATCTTACAGAACAGGTGTGAATGAATTTTGGATAGCTTGAATGGTTTTGTCGTGGTGATTTTTTGAAATAATAGTAAAAAAGGAACCAGTAAATGACTTTTTATTTTTTTTAAAGTGCAGCTTCTAAACACTTAAAAAAAAATGTAAAAAATAGAAGACCAGTCATTCTGAGGCATATTTCCTCAGAATGACTGGTCTCATGACCATAGTTTCATGACTATACAACACTATATGGATGATAGAAAATTAAAAAACTATCATACATCTGATGTCACTCAGTCCCACTGTCACTGTGGGTAATGTGTGTGTGTGTGTGTGTGTGTGTGTGGGTGTGTGTGTTAAGTGAATTAGGTGTGAAACTATCAGGGTGCATTTAGTCTCCAGCGCCAACATTTTACAGAACTGCCACTTTCCTGGAGTCTCCAGAATTACTCTGTGTCAGGCTCTGAGAGACTTAAGATTCCAAAAAATTATTTAATTAGAATACCATGAAGTATTGTGAAATACTATATATTAAGGCTTTATATATAGGCTTTATGAACAGATTAGAGTGACTCGTGAAGGACCAGCACCACCTCCTCTTGTCCGATGGTTTGAGGAATATATCTTCCAGAATCCGGGATTTAGATTTAGGAGCTCATTTTTATTCCACCTCCTTTCCTGAAAAGTCTGTCTTGCAGAATTGACTAAAAATTAATCTTCACATTAATTTCTAATTATTTTGCAATTCTTTTTGTCAGTTCTTCTTGACCTGCTTTTTTCTTCTTCTTTTCTGACCTCATGACCCAGTCAGCATTTTTTGTATAATGGTCAAGTCTTAACTTATCCATTTCTGTATTGCATTTGTGTTTGATATTTCTCATGGGTATTTCATAATTTTCGACCTTACAGTTTGAGTTAAAACTCTTATTTAAGCGCATTTCATCTGTAAAAGAAAACATGCCTAATAATTCTACACACATGAATATAAGGAGTTTTTCTCTTTCTCTACTATTGTATAGCACTCATAAATGATTAAATAAAAAAATAAAGGTAGTTATTAAGATTGATATGGTTCGGAATTGGTAAAATGTGCTTGGAAAAAAATCACAAAAACACAGTTGTCATGTTTAAGTTTGGAATATTAACTGACATGAATGAATGCTATATAAATATTGTCCATGTTAACATAATGTTTATAAATGAAATCTTATTGTAAAGTGTTACTAAAGTTATATATATATATATTGTTCTGTGAATGTGATTTTAAAGTCTAGATGATTCGGATTAACCCTTTAACTGCCGTATCCTTTAAAACCTCACTGCCAGAGGGATATTGTGAATGCATGTGCCCGCTGGGCACAGTTTACCTGATGCCACGGGGGGGTTATGGCATTGGTGGCTTGAGCCCGCCATCGCTGCTTGCAGCTATATTTATTATTATTATTCTTCTTCTCCAAAATGAATCGCATTTTTGAGGGCCTAAACATGCTCGAAAAGTCATGAAACTTTGCACACACCTCAGAACTGGCGAAAATGGGTGTGGCAAAATGGCTCGACAGCGCCACCTATACACGTTCAACGGTGTGCGCCTCGAGCTACGTTTCATGTAAATGTATGAAAATCGGTATACACATGTAACTCTCCAATACCTACAAAAAAGTATCTTGGAGCAAAATCCGAAACCCAACAGGAAGTCGGTTATTTCTAATATTATGTGCAGGTTTTGTGTCATTTTTGTCATTTCCATGCGTTGCATTTTAACGAACTCCTCCAAGAGATTAATTCAGATCAACACCAAATTTGGTATGCCTAATCTAAAGGCCTTTGCGATGTTAAATTGCGAAGCTTTTGAGTTTTCGTTGAAGGGCCTGTGTGTGGCGGCCTGGCGAATTTCGATGATTCGCCATGAAACAGGAAGTTGCTATAACTCAGACATACAATGACCAATCTGCCCCAAACTTCACATGTTTGATGAGACTCCTGACCTGAACAGATTGACATGCCCATATTCAGTTATAGTCATAGCGCCACCTATTGGCAACCGGAAGTGTCATATTTTACGCTGCGACAAACTACTCCTATAATTTTTTTGAGATTAACATATATTTTGTGGTCAGTCTAATCTAAAGGCCTGTGCATTGTTAACTTTTGGAGATCTTGAGTTTTTGTTAAAGGGCGTTTCCATGGAGCCATGACAAAATTTGATGTCTTGCCACAGCAAGAGAAGTTGTTGTAACTCAAGCATAAAATGTTCAATCTTCCCCAAACTTCACATGTTTGATAAGAGTCCTGGCCTGAATACATCTGAAGGCCAATATTCCATTATAATGATAGCGCCACCTGCTGGCAACGGTAAGATTGGCACATATATGGGATATACTTTGATATATTCCATTTATATTTATGACATTAAATGCATATTTCTCACCGTTCACCTTTTTACTAAAGCAACTCGCTGGTGGTGAGCCCGGGTGCGAGGGCCCGTTCATCGCTGCTTGCAGCTTTAATTATTATTATTATTATTATTATTATTATTATTATTCTCCAAAATGAATCGCATTTTGAGGGCCTAAACATGCTCAAAAAGTCATGAAACTTTGCACACACCTCAGAACTGGCGAACATTTACCTCTGATATGGGTTTCAGAAGTGGGTGTGGCAAGATGGCTCAACAGCGCCACCTATACACGTTCAATGGTGTGCGCCTCGAGCTACGTTTCATGTAAATGTATGAAAATCGGTATACACATGTAACTCTCCAATACCTACAAAAATGTCTCTTGGAGCAAAATCCGAAACTCAACAGGAAGTCGGTTATTTCTAATATTATGAGCAAATTTTGTGTCATTTTTGTCATTTCCATGCGTTGTATTTTAACGAACTCCTCCAAGAGATTCATTCAGATCAACACCAAATTTGGTATGCCTAATCTAAAGGCCTTTGCGATGTTAAATTCTGACTCCTGACCTGAACAAATTGACATGCCCATATTCAGTTATAGTCATAGCGCCACCTATTGGCAACAGGAAGTGACATATTTTACACTGCGATGAACTACTCCTAGAAATTTTATGACATCAATGTATTATTTGTGGTCAGTCTAATCTAAAGACCTGTGCGATGTTAAGTTGTGAAGATCTTGAGTTTTCGTTAAAAGGCGTGTCCATGGCGCCGTCACAAAGTTCGATGTCTCGCCATGGGAATAAAAGATGTTATAACACAGGCATAAAATGTCCGATCTTCCCCAAACTTCACATGTGTGATAAGAGTCCTGGCCTGAACACATCTGAAGGCCAAAATTCCATCAGGTGTGGCAAAATGGCTCGACAGCGCCACCTATACACTTTCAACAGAGTGCGCCTCGAGCTATGTTTCACGTACATGTACAAAAATCGGTATACACATGTAACACACCAATACCTACAAAAAAGTCTCTTGGTACGAAATCCGAATCCCAACAGGAAGTTGGTTATTTAGAATTTTCTCTGCAAAATTGGCGTTGTTTTTGCCATTTTCAGGTTTTGTACTTTAACGAACTCCTCCTAGAGATTTATTCTAAACGCATATTTCTCACCGTTCACCTATTAAATAAAGCCACTCGCTGCCGGTGAGCCCGGGTGCGAGGGCCCGTTCATCGCTGCTTGCAGCTTTAATTAGGGCCCGAGCACCGATGGTGTGAGGACACTCTTGGAATTACTCCGTTTATTATTATTATTATTATTATTATTATTATTATTATTATTATTATTCTCCATAATGAATCGCATTTTTGAGGGCCTAAACATACTCAAAAAGTCATGAAACTTTGCACACACCTCAGAACCGGCGAAAATGTACATATGATATGGGTTTCAGAAGTGGGTGTGGCAAAATGGCTCAACAGCGCCACCTATACACGTTCAACGGTGTGCGCCTCGAGCTACGTTTCATGTACATGTATGAAAATTGGTAAACACATGTAACTCTCCAATACCTACAAAAAAGACTCTTGGACCAAAATTCTAAACCCAACAGGAAGTCGGTTATTTTTAATTTTATGAGCAAATTTTGTGTCATTTTTGTCATTTCAATGCGTTGTATTTTAACAAACTCCTCCTAGAGATTTATTCAGATAAACACCAAATTTGGTATGCCTTATCTAAGGGCCTTTGCGATGTTAAATTGCGAAGATTTTGAGTTTTCGTTAATGGGCGTGTCCGTGGCGGCCTGGCGAATTTCGAAGATTTGCCATGAAAAATGAAGTTGCTATAACTCAGACATACAATGTCCAATCTGCCTCAAACTTCACATGGTTGATAAGACTCTGGAACTGAACAGATTGACATGCCCATATTCAGTTATAGTCATAGCGCCACCTATTGGCAACAGGAAGTGTCATATTTTATGCTCCGAAGAACTACTCCTAGAAATTTTATGACATCAATGTCTTTTTTGTGGTCAGTCTAATCTAAAGGCCTGTGCAATGTTAAATTGTGAAGATCTTGAGTTTTCGTTAAAGGGCGTGTCCATGGCGCGGTGACAAAGTTCGATGTCTCGCCATGGGAGTAGAAGTTGTTGTAACTCAGGCATAAAATATCAGATCTTGCCCAAACTTCACATGTGTGATAAGAGTACTGACCTGCACACATCTGGAGGCCAATATTCCACCGGGTGTGGCAAAATGGCTCGACAGCGCCACCTATACACATTCAATGGAGTGCGCCTCGAGCTACGTGTCACGTACATGTACGAAAATCGGTACACATATGTAACACACCAATAGCTACAAAAAAGTCTCTTGGTACGAAATCCGAATCCCAGCAGGAAGTCGGTTATTTTGAATTTCCCTGCAAAATTGGTGTTGTTTTTGCCATTTTCAGGGGTTGTACTTTAACGAACTCCTCCTAGAGATTTATTCAGATCAACACCAAACTTGGTCAGTGTAATCTTAAGCCCTTTGAGATGTTAAATTGCGAAGATCTTGAGGTTTTGTTAAAGGGCGTGTCCATGGCGGCCTGACAAATTTCGAGATTTCGCCATGAAAAAGGAAGTTGCTGTAACTCAGACATACAATGTCCAATCTGCCTCAAACTTCACATGTTAGATAAGACTTCTGCCCTTAACAGATCTACATGCCCATATTCAGACATAGTAATAGCGCCACCTGCTGGCAACAGGAAGTGTCATGTTTTACACTGCAAAGAACTACTCCAAGAAATTTTATGACATCAACATTTTATTTTGGTCAGTCTAATCTAAAGGTCTTTGCAATGTTAAATTGTGGAGATCTTTAGATTTTGTTAAAGGGCGTGTCCATGGCGCCATGACAAAATTTGATGTCTCGCCACAGCAAGAGAAGTTGTTGTAACTCAGGCTTGAAATGTTCGATATTCCCCAAACTTCACATGTTCGATAAGACTCCTAGCCTGAACACATCTGAAGGCCAATATTCCATTATAATGATAGCGCCACCTATTGGCAACAGGAAAATTGGCACATATAAATGACTTTGACATATTCCACTTATATTAACGATTTGAAATGCATATTTCTCACCTTCACCTTTTTACTAAAGCCACACGATTGCTGTGAGCCCGGGTGCGAGGGCCCGTTCATCGCTGCTTGCAGCCTTAATTATTATTATTATTCCACTTCTTCTTCTTCTTCTCCCGAATTAATCGCATTTTTGAAGGCTTAAACATGCTCAAAAAGTCATGAAACTTTGCACACGCGTCAAACCTGGTGAAAATTTTCGTCTGATATAGGATTCAAAAGAGGGTGTGGCAAAATGGCTCGACAGCGCCACCTATACTAAGAAAATCAACAGCTTTCCAGCTGTGTTTCATGTACATGTACGAAAATTGGCACACAGATGTAACACTCCAATACCTACAAAAAAGACTCTTGGAGCAAATTTCTAAACCCAACAGGAAGTCGATTATTTTTAATATTATGAGCAAATTTTGTGTAATTTTGGTCATTTCCATGTGTTGTATTTTAACGAACTCCTGCTAGAGATTTCTTCAAATCAACACCAAATTTGGTAAGCCTAATCTAAACACCTTTGCGATTTTAAATTGCAAAGATCTTGAGTTTTCGTCGAAGGGCGTGTCCGTGGCGGCCTGGCGAATTTCGATGATTCGCTATGAAAAATGAAGTTGCTATAACTCAGACATACAATGTCCAATCTGCCCCAAACTTCAGATGTTTGATGAGACTCCGAACCTGAACAGATTGACATGCCCAAATTCAGTTATAGTCATAGTGCCACCTATTGGCAACAGGAAGTGACATATTTTACACTGCGACGAAGTACTCCTAGAAATTTTATGATATCAATGTCTTTTTTGTGGTCAGTCTAATCTAAAGGCCTGTGCGATGTTCAGTTGTGAAGATCTTGAGTTTTCACCTGCACCTCATTTTCGCCACACCTGCACCTCATTTACACACACATATAAGCAGCACACTCACTGCGGAGTCTTGATTTGCTGTGTCTGTCATTTCTGAGCATTTTCCTTGTGTTTGATCTCTCTGTATTTGACCATTGGATTGTTTATACCGACTCTGATTCTCTGCTGCCTGCCCCCGACATCTGCTTGCTTCTGTTTTTGATTCTGGTTATCCCTTTATACCTGACGCTGTTGCTGATCATTGCCTGTCTGACCATTTTCATTAAAAGTTCTGCACATGGATCCGAACCTCTCTGTCTCATCATTACAGAAGACTTCGCCTAACCAGGATCCAGCAGCTTTCTTGAACCCCAGACCAGGTATGGAGTCAGCTAACAGTTCATGCGACCCTATAAAGGTGCTATGCTCCATCTTTCAAAATGGTAGACCAATTGAGCTCTTTGTGGAGGATTTCATTCAGTATAGTCACCTTTTGCCTGGGGATGAGGATCTGGTAAAGGACTGTTTCTGGAGTGGTCTTGATACTTGGATAAGCTTGAGTTTACCGGAGGGAGACCCTAGCTGGACCCTGGGACAGTTTATTGACTTTGTGTTAAAGTTTTGTGGCTCTCCCTTTACAGTTGAGGAGGTGATTTCTCCAATGTATCCAGCTCCTATCTGTAAGATGGCCGCCAGCCCAGCGCCACAGCACAAGATGGCCGCTAACCCAGCGCCAATCCCCAAATTGGCCACCGGTCCAGAGCCACAGCCCTAGATGGCTGCCAGCCTAGAGCCACAGCACAAGATGGCCGCCTGTCCAGAGTCATGTCACAAGATGGCGGTCACAGCTGACCCTCCGGAGTCGAGTCAGGCTCCAGTGAAATCTCCAGAGTTGAGTCAGGTGCCAGTTAATCCTACAGAGTCGAGTCAGGTTCCAGTGAACTCTCCAAAGTTGAGTCAGGTTCCTGTTGACCCTCCAGAATCGAGTCAGGTTCCTGTTGACCCTCCAGAATCGAGTCAGGTTCCAGTGGACTCTCCAGAATCGAGTCCGGTTCCAGTGGACCCTCCAGAGTCGAGTCAGGTTCCAGTGGACCCTCCAGAGTCGAGTCAGGTTCCAGTGGACCCTCCAGAGTCGAGTCAGGTTCCAGTGGACCCTCCAGAGTCGAGTCAGGTTCCAGTTGACCCTACAGAGTCGAGTCAGGTTCCAGTGATCTCTCCAGAGTCGAGTCAGGTTCCTGTTGACCCTCCAGAGTCGAGTCAGGTTCCAGTGGACCCTCCAGAGTCGAGTCAGGTTCCAGTGGACCCTCCAGAGTCGAGTCAGGTTCCAGTGGACCCTCCAGAGTCGAGTCAGGTTCCAGTGGACCCTCCAGAGTCGAGTCAGGTTCCAGTGGACCCTCCAGAGTCGAGTCAGGTTCCTGTTGACCCCCCAGAGTCGAGTCAGGTTCCAGTGAACTCTCCATAGTCAAGTCAGGTGTTCGTGGACCCTCCAGAGTCAGGGCTAGTCAACGATGACCTTTCAGAGTCAGGGCTAGTTACCCCTGACCTTCCAGAGTCAGGGCTAGTCACCGCTGACCTTCCAGAGTCAGGGCTAGTCACCGGTGATCTTCAAGGACAGAGTCAAGTCACCGGTGATCTTCAAGGACAGAGTCAAGTCACTGGTGATCTTCAAGGACTGAGTCAAGTCACTGGTGATCTTCAAAGACTGAGTCAAGTCTCCAGTGATCTTCATGAACAAAGACAAGTCATCACTGATCTTCATGAACCAAGGCAAGTCACCAATGATCTTCATGTACAAATACAAGTCACCAATGATCATGTACAAATGCAACTCACCAAGAATCTTCATGAGCAGTGTCGGGTCAGCACCGATCTTCTGGAGTCCAGTATGTACACCATGGGATTGCCAGATTGTCGTCTTCCAGTTGGTCGGACCACACGAATGTGGTGGTCTTCTTCTACACCCTGGGGAGCGTTCGCCATGACCACACGGTTCTGGTGGTCTTCTGCTCCCCCCTGGAGGGCTTCCGCCTTGACCACACGATTGTGGTGGTCTTCTGCTCCGTCCTGGGGGGCTTCATGTTGCTTTTTGCTTTTTGTGTTCACTCCTGTCCCTGTTCCTCTCTGTTAGTCTGGCCCTCCGTCCCTCCCCCTGAACCTCCTCCGGTCCTCCTCCCTCCTGGTCTCCCTGTTTTGTGTTTACACTTCTGGTGTCTGTTCCCCATGTTTTTCTTTTCTGGCCCTCCGTCCCTCCCCCTGAGCCTCCACCTGTCTGCCTCCCTCCTGGTCTCTGTTTTGTGTCTTGTCGTGGAGCGCCTGGGAGCCTCTCCGTAGAGGGGGGGTACTGTCACAGTGTCTGGGTTGTGTTCCCTGGGTATCCACTAGATTTCCTCCTTACCCACGGTGTCTGTCACTTTATGAACCACACTCCTCACATCCTCTGCTTAATTATTGCACCCAGCTGTCACTAGTTACCTATCATTGCACCCATTAGCGTTTGTCTCTCCTAGTGTGTATTTAACCCGGTCTGTCTTAGTATGTGTCACGGAGTCGTTGTGAATTCATGTCCGTCAATCTGTCTTGCCCGTGCCTTGTCTTCTTGTTTTGTTTATGTTTGGATGGATGTTTTGGTTTCGACCCCTGCTTGGACTGTTACTCTTTTGGATTACCCTTTAATAAAGACTTACCTTTAATTGGTTCTATCTCCATGGTTTCCTGTATCACCAATCGTGACACTCTGACTCAAAAAACGTCATGCTTCTATACGAAATCTTCGAGCTAGAGCGCATTGAATCAGTGCGAACAAAAGCTGAGCTAGTGTGAGAGTGAGCCATTTTATCAGAGCAATATTGTCAACGTCAGCGAGTATTGGCATTAGATTATAAATGCCAATATATTATTATTGTTATTATTATTATTATTATTATCTAATGGCATCAATAAAGCTTCGAATAAACCCGCAATGAAGTGTTGGGACTTCTATTCACGGACCCTGATTCTGAAGGGGAATATCTGCATTCGGAAGACAATACAATACTGAAAGTGAAAGTATAGCCCTACACAAAGCACAAACGGTGAATCCTTTGCCCAATGTCAGTGGTGTGAACAATGTTTCCCGGGGTCGGAGTGTTCATCACGAAGTTTGCAGGAGAGTTAGTGTTCCGGGGAACGAGGCGGAAGGTTTTTACCGCGCTAGACATAGCTTTGTCTTCTGACCGTGTGCCTCTCCGCAATCGCGGCGACAGTATTGTAGTGTAGACTTTGTCTAATGCCACTGGGTATGTAAGACGAGGTTGAAGTATTCATAGGACAGTTAGGGGGCAACGTGGAGGCAGGGAGGGGAGTCGCTATGACAATGACAGTAGTCCGAGCTGTGCACACTCGGCGCGTGAGAGAGGCAGATCTGGCCGCGCTGCTCGTAGCAGGAGCAGAGGTGATGTGACACGTGGCCTAGCTTTTGCACTAAACAGTTCTTGTCTACTTGTGTTTGTGTGTCATATGAATAATATATATGCGCCCCATACATGGAATCAGAGTGAATAATCTCAAGTAAATTGAAAATCCCAACCGCTACATGCATTCAGTTTTTTTTCTACCATTTATTAGCAACGATTTAAACAGTTTGTTTACTACTTACTATTTACCTGAGCATTCAGTATTGTGCAATATAGCACACAGAAGTTGAGGGACATTTTGGGGGGAAAGAAGTGCTGCTATAATTCAAGATGACCACCACCATATGACATCATAATATGCAAATTAGATGGGAAAATGTAATCCCTACATAAACATTGGGTCATCCTTAATATTTTTTATAATTGACAGAAAGTCTCTATCTTTTATCACTTTTAAGATATAGCCTTTTGTAATTAAGATGTCAAAATCGAACGTTTTAGGAAAAAACATCTGGCGCCTAAAGGGTTAATAAACAAATGTTTTCTTGTTGGCTGCAGGATGAAATTCACAGTGCTGGCTCTCTACGACGAGAGAAAGGCAACATTCACAGATTACACAATTTGCTTTCGTTTAAAAAACATTCAAGCTTTCTGTAGATATATTTTTAATGTATGTAAGACACTATGATATTATGTTAATTAAAAAAATTATAAATTCATTATCAGGAAAAAATTAAAGTGATGAGACGGCGCCTCCCTGTCATTAATGCACATTAATAAATTTTGCACAAACACTTGAATATGAGTGTCGTGGTTTTCACTCGCTCCAAGACCACTCCATCACGAGTACAATTCATGCCAACAGCCCATAATATAACTGCATATTCAGCAAGAATTCATGTTAAACATATTTAGCTATGGCTTGATCAGAAGGTTACAATGACTGCAAGAGTCGAGCGGGATGAGTTTGAAGAGTTTGTCTGTTTATTTTACTGATTATTTTCGGGTTAAAGCATGATTTAAATAGATTCACACGCAATCGCTTTTGCAATAATGCATTCAAACAAATGTAATTTTAAAGTGCTACTACATTATCAGCATGCTATCTGATTTTGAAATCTTGAAGAAGTTAATCGATCTGTAACTGAAAAAAATGTACTGTTATTTTCATCACAAAGGGAAGTTGTTGCTGCTCACAGACTCTGCTGCGAGTGAGAGAGACGTTTCACCCGACCAAATGAAGAAGGCCGCGGCTGCACAAGCACAGCACATCCGCCAAAAATCAACCTGCAGCAATACTCGTTGATCGACTCCCCAAGCTTTACTTTTGTAGGTTGCATCGCAGTAAATAATTCGACAATATGACCATGCAATAAATACAGATATTTAATAAAAACATTAAAACAAGCAGGGCTATAAAATAAAACAATAAAAAACACATGGCAGGTCTACATTGGACACAAGTGGAGTGATCCAACAAAAGACAACAGAACACAGTGATGGATACACTGGACACAATTCCCATCAGTGAACTGATGCTCGTTCTGTTTATGATGAAATGTTCTGATACTGTGTTCAGATGATTTGACACTATAGTGTGATGTCATCAAGTTTAGACACACTTTTCGCTGTGGGGCATGGATGACAACTCTCGTGTCTGGTGTAGACACAGAAAGTTTCTGCTCTATTTACATATAAGTTCTAAAAGAAAAAAAAAAAACTAAACCAACGGCATAACGAGATTGAAATATAAACTAGAATATATATTAACAGGTCCTCCATCCATGACACTGACTCACTTCTGAGCTGCCAGTTAATCTCAACAGCTCTTAACGCTGAGTGGATGGTTGGATGCATGAGGGGCTAGTATTAAATAAATAAATAAAAAGGTCTTTCCAGAATTAAGGTAATAATATTACTGTTTTTTTTATCTTCTTGTTGCAGTTATAAATTTGACTGCTAAATGAATGATTAAGATCTATATTAAAACTTGTTTTGTAAAATTTCTACGTCATTTGAATATTGATTTAAAAATCAGTTTAAATCATAAATCAGATTTATTTTCTAAAATAAAATAAAAATCAGGGATTTTTTTTAGGCCATATGCTATTGCCCTACTTTAAAAGCAAGTAAAGAAGGCTCCCTTTAAAATCACTTAAGTTGTCAATTACTAAAGCTCTTTTTTACATGTGTGAATTTTGTTGATTATAATGAGAGAACTTGAGTTTAATCGTGAGGAAGTTTAATTAATCCGTCCATTCTTTAGCGTTTCAAAGATTTAATCGTGCAGGTTTAATTTTATTCGTTTCTTGTTTTAGGGAAATTAGGCCTAAATAATGGGAATGAAATTATACAGTGCTTCATGTTTAAACATGCAACAATTTCTTAATCAGTTTACAGAAAAATTTATTTTTCCAAATAAGTTGTCAAAATAAAGGACAGGTAACGAATAACAAAAATGCATGTTGTTTTATTAAAGGAAAAATATATTTATATTTAAAATATAAATTAAAATATAGGCATAATATATGAAAATATTAACATTTTGCATTTTAATCCATGTAGCCCACCCCTCTAAAATAGGCTACCACTTTTAATTCTCCGATGCAAAGTAAACCACAATTTCTTTTGAATAATATAATGCATGATTAATATAATATAAATTAAACTGCACACCTATTAAATGTGTCAAACTTTCATCTGTGAATATTAAATATAAAATATATTAAATATTTAAACTATAGTGTTTTTCTTTCATTTTCCGTGACTGAAGCAGTCAAATGTAACACACAGCGAGGCAAAACTGACGTCTATTTGTGAAAATGTGCTTTGATGCGCTTCTTTGATAATTTGTGGTTAAAGCGCCACTCAGCGGTCAAAAGCTGCAAGTGCACTTTACAAACGCCGTGGCGGAGGTACCCGCGGTGGTAAAAAGGGCCTTTGAATGTCTACTTACTGTATATGTGTATGGAAATGAGGTGCAGGTGTGAGTGGAATCAGTCCCAGGTATGAGGCCTTGTGGGAAATGGAGTTCATGATGGGTCTTGAGTGAGTCCTGAGTGGAGTGCCCTCTACTGTTCTACTGTTCATGGTATAAGTTCATGGGCACTCCAGCTAATGATCGTGACAAAGGCACACCCTGCTATTAAAAACCTAGATTTGATGTTTTATGATGAGTTTAATTATTAAATATTAAAAATATTAAGTAAAATAAGCCACTTATTTTATAACCTTACACTCTCAAAGTAATCACTGAATATATCATATATAATATATGGTTATAGCTTTGCATTAACTGCATTACTAGTCAATGGTTTTTGCTAGTTATCTGTGCTCCAGAATATAAACCATACCAAATAATTTATTTTTTGTTTTATTATTTTTGTTCTCTACACAGGTTACAGAGCTGTAATCTCACTGCTCAGTCTTGTGAGAGTTTGTCTTCAGCTCTACAGTCATCAAACTCCTTTCTGAGAGAGCTGGATCTGAGTAACAATGATCTGCAGGATTCTGGAGTGAAGCTTCTTTCTGATGGACTGAAGAGTCCAAACTGTCAGCTGGAGGTTCTGAGGTAAATGGTTTACCATAAAATAATACAGATGCCTATTATACAGATTTTTCAACCTGAGATAAATGACCCAGGTGGACTGTGTACATCTGCCAATAAGAATGTTTTTTTTTTTTGTTATGAAATATTTTTTTTTATCTGAATGGTCCGAAACTTGGTGACTTTATTGGTACTTGGTATATGAACACCCCAAAAAATTGGGGACAGGATTTGAAAAGTCTAAGTGGTCGTAAAAAAATTGTCACACTCAGGGTCATAGGAAATTAATGGGAAATTTGCAAAAATATGAAAATACTGAGTTTTTTTGTGTGTACAATCTACAAATCAGCCACGATGCAGAAAAAAAGCACACAACAGTGAAGGGGTGAATCTCTAAAACATCAAGAGTGCAAAACAGACAAAGAAATTCACACACACAAACTTATACACACAAAAACACACACACACAAATGAAAATGTATCATTGCAAAAGCTAATTTTGGGGAATGTGTGAAATAAAAGCAATTATTCATCAATGTAAGAAATAAAGTGTACAGCAATGAAACATGAGGCTGTAAGCCATCAAGGTTGCAAAATAGACACACTCACACTCTCACACACACACAAACACAGGGGAATATGAGATTGGTGAAACTGTAACAGAGAAATGTGAGAATATGTGAAATAAAATCAATGAATCAAATAAAGGGGAGACATTGGATCCAAAATGCAAAAGTCACACACCATGTCTCTCTCTTGAACACACACACACACAAACACACACACACAAGCACGCGCGCACGCACACACGCACAAACAAGAGTAAGGTCAAAGGATGGAATTCTTCCCTAGTAACCTCCAGGCATATTCGGGTGACCCAGGCACAGTGTGACACTTTTTTTATTTTTCTATTTTCCATTTACATGTACTGTTTAAAAATTATTATACGTTTGCTATTTTAGTTTTTTGTTCATAATTGCTGTTGGCAATTTTGAAGAGTTACTGTTCAATGAATTGCAAAAAAATAATTTTAATGGAAATGTTTATAATAAAAGGTTAATAAAAATATGTTATGATTGAAATAATGTAATTTTCTTTAATTAAGTTAGAATTAAAACAATGGGTAACAAAATGCTTTCCATTTGTTCTCTTTCTAGTGCAATGTTCAGGTTTGACTGTATTATAAAGTAAAACTGGCACTTGAAATTACCATTTAAACCAACCAAAAAAAAAAAAAAAACTTGACAAAAATAGTCTTTGAGAATCTGTGATTATATATTGAAATCCACAACCTGAAATAAATAGGCAAATATGTACAAAAATCACTAGAATTCACAAGCCTTTCTACAGAGAGTTGTATTCTCTATAGTGGTAAAAATGTGCTATTGCATGATAAAATAGCTTAATTTGTCCACCAGATGGCACCAATCTAATTTCAAAAATAGTTTTCTATAGGCCTTGGCTGTACTTTAAAATAAAATACAGCATTAATAAATTTTTTTTTAAAAAATTACATATATATATACATTTTCTATCAATTGGAATTGCTTTGTTTATTATTAGGGCCTGAGCACCGATGGTGCAAGGACCCTCTTGTATCTGCTTTGTTTATTATTATTATTAGGGCCCAAGCACCGATGGTGTGAGGACCCTATTGTATCTGCTCCGTTTATTAGGGCCCGAGCACTTATGGTGTGAGGACCCTATTGTATCTGCTTCGTCTATTATTATTAGAATCCAAAACCCAACAGGAAGTAAGTTATTTTGAATTTCCTGTACGATTTTTGTGCAGTTTTTTCCATTTCCACGCCTCGTACTTTGACAAACTCCTCCTACAGTTCTAATCGGATTGTCTTCAAATTTGGTGAGGGTCATCATAAGACCTTTGTGATGTTAAATTGCGAAGGTTTTGAGTTTTCAGCATGGGTTGTGTCCCTGGCGGACTGACAAAGTTTGATGTTTCGTTGTGGAAGTTGCTGTAACTCAGGCAAACAATATCCGATCTTCCCCAAACTTCACACGTTTGATAGGTGTTCTGTTCCAAACAAACACCAATGACCAAATTCAGTTGTAGTCATAGCGCCACCTGCTGGTAACAGGAAGTGACAAGGTTAACACTGTTATGGACTCCTAGGGAAAAATTAAATTGGTTAAAAATACAAATAAATACTTAGATTTAATTCACACTGACAAGCTAAACCAACATATCTGATTATTACCGGGTCAGGGCTCATTAATGATTGATGTCTAGTCAGAGATATACGTGAGAAAGACGAGAGATAAATCACCGCTCTGAGCACGAGTGTGTGGAGTCACAACCTCAGAAAAAAACTAATTTATTCTAGTTTCATAGCTTTTAAAAATAAAATATCACAGCGATATCACACAATCCATCAATTAGAACACACCAAGAGCTAAATTCAGATGTTTGTGAACTGTTTGTGTTAAAAAGAAATATCCGCGGCAGCCTTTCTGACACTATCTGAATTCACTGCTCTGATGAGCGCGTTCAGTGTCACGGGCTCACAAAAAAACTAATTTATTCTTGTTTAAGAGCTTTTTAAAAATAAAATATTACCGCGAATGCACACAATCCACCCATTATAACACAACAAGACCTAAATTCAGGTGTTTGTGACCCGTGTGAGTGTGAAAGACTATTTGACACCGCAATCTCTCAAGCTGCAAGACGCTGATTCTGCCTTTCGCCGTAACGGACACCTCACGGACAAGATTATTTAAAAATACATTATAGCTTGGTGAATATAACTTGGACATAAACTGTTGAGAAATAAATCTTAAGTGGATCACGATTGGATTTAACAATGTGAAGTGACCACATTTACCAGCTGCTTTTGTCTGCAATTTTAATCTACAGAAAATCATTTGTCTTGGCTGTTTTTTATGTGTGTATGTATTCATGTATTTATTATTATTATAATAATTTTTATTATTATTATTTTGCTCTAACAAGAATTAATCTATATTTAATTAAATCGATGACATTTTATTTTACATTTGATTTGTCAATTTTTGCATCTAAACACCTACAAACCTAAAACATGCTCTATTAAACTATTGTTAACAATTTCTTTATCGTCCATTTTATCTGTTGTACACACTTTTATTTTCATAATAAACTTGTTTGTTAGATTACAGACAGTTACAGTGGTCTATATTAAATATTAACAGCAAATCAAATATTTTATTCAAGCTTCTTAGAATACTTGAAGTAGGCTAATTTTTTTAAAATGTAAATCCTAAAAAAAATGTATAATAAAAAAACAAAACAAAAATTATTAAAAATATTTGTGCTGCAAATAATAATTTCAAACTCATTTGATACTGACCTATGACATTGTAACAGGTACTCAGAGGCGTTCGGATCCATGTTGTAGCAACAATCACTTTCTGGGGAATAATTAACTCAAATGAAGTGAATATTCATGAGTTTATGAATATAACGTGCTTATTGCTTACAAATATTAAATTACCCAAAGAGGGAATATTTAATCATTTAAAGGTAACCTTTACTAGAATTAATTTAAGTTAATCTAGACAATCTGTTCGTCCAGTGAACTGGAAGCTAGACTTCCTTATCAAAATTCAATAAAAAATACCCTTCTTACAAACTCCAAGAAATATTAATCTTCTGATCAGGAAAAACAATATTTTCTTTGTCTGTACTACTAAGGTTACTGAAAGTAATTCATATAAAACAAAGCTCGTAGCTTAGATCACACGATTCAGGGACTTCGATCTCAATGAGCAATAAAACAATTCAATTCAAGCAAATTATACGATTTAATAAAAACAGACTAAAGAGTACATAACTACAATTCACACGGAGTAAATATGAGTATATAGCAAAACGAATAATACAATTTAAACAAGGTAAACGAACAAGAATAGTAATGAGATAAATGAGAGAGAGAGGGAGAGAAAGTGAAAACCAATCTCAGCGTGACAATTTCAAACAGTTAACTTTGCAAGAGACCCCAAGTCATTGAATCATTTCACAAACATGGAATAGCCTAGACAACCTTTAACAGCAATTTTAGTTGCGATATAAGAAAGTACTTGCTTTGATCTGGCTCTTGTGTGTAGCTGTGTTCAAATTGTCCGTCGGTGCGGCTTCAGCGTTGTTCTTTCCAGAGCAGATGATGCGTGAACTCGATGTAAACTTTGCCAAAAGATGATTAGACTTAAGTTCGTTTGTCTCGTGGAGAAAATTTGAATGAAGTTAAATACCAGAAGACAATAAAGAAAAACTAAAATGAAACGAAAAGTAAAGAAGAACAAATGAAGAACTTCTTGAAGTCCGGTTGCGAAACTGGAAACCCACTGTTCTCTCTGGCGGAATGCCCAGAATACAGGTTTCCCTGAGCTTTTACGTAAACTTAGGTTTACACCTATCTTTTAGTATGAGCCAATGAAGTGTAAGAAACTGAGGTGGGAAAAATCTTCTTTGTTTGCTGATCTCCGCCCACTGGTCTAATTTATGGCGATGACAAAATTAAAAATTTTTCTTAAGCAAGATCGTTCCTCTGAAACAATGCATCTTTTTGTAATTTGCTATCAAGATTCGTTACAGTCGTGTTTTTACGATTATACAGACACCAAGAACTATGATTTTACCAATCAAGTATACAGAGATACAGAGTTATTCTTAACTAAATGCATATAAAGTTTGCATTAAACACACAGTAACATTCGTATATTCCACTATGCCGCATACATACATTTGAGCACAAAAAGGGAGACATTAAAATACATTTAGAGGTAGTTTTATAGTAAAAAGGTCCATGGGCTAGCCAAAAATGCTTGTGCCTGTTTGTGAATGTGTGTGTGTCTTGTGAATGTGTGTGCGTCTGTTTCGCTGGAATGCGTGATAGCGCCATGAGTGAAAAGGGCGGGTGTTTGTCTTCCCTTTGAAGTTCGATATTGTATCTCTGGATAGTCTCCAAGGCGTTATAACTCTCATCCACGCCAGGACGTTGCCGTCATGGCGGCGCCCAGGGTGCTGAGTTATGTTGGAAGAGGGTTGTAAAATGGAGGTCCTTGTTTTTCTTTAACTCACGTTCTGTTCTTTGAGTGTAGAATGTGTTAAAGAGTCAGGATTCATTCATATGGAACAGATGGTTGAATACCATCCGCTCATTGGTGTTACATCGTGCAGAATTGCAGAGAAAGAGAATGGTCATACTCAACCAGAAGTTTTTACAAGACATGGGATCCTTTAATAATCTATATAGAGAAGAATGTACTCCTCCAACTTTGAAGATCAACTGTGACTTGACTGTGCTTATGAAGATAGTTGGTAACTTGACTGTGCTCATGAAGATAGTTGGTGACTTGCCTCTGCTCATGAAGATCGTTGGTGACTTGACTGTGCTCATGAAGATCAACTGTGATTTGACTCGGTTCCCGAAGATCGACTGTGACTTGACTTGTTTCCCGAAGATCGACTGGGACTTGACTTGGTTCCCGAAGATCAACTGTGACTTGACTTGGTTCCAGAAGATCGACTGTAAATTGACTTGGTTCCCGAAGATCGACTGTGACTTGACTGGGTTCCCGAAGATCGACTGTGACTTGACTTGGTTCCCGAAAATCGACTGTGACTTGACTTGGTTCCCGAAGATCAACTGTGACTTGACTTGGTTCCTGAAGATTGACCGTGACTTGACTTTGCTCATGAAGATCAACTGTGACCTGACTTTGCTCATGAAGATCAACTGTGGTTTTACTTGACTCATGGGTGTTAATGGTGACTTGACCTGACTCTGGACGGTCAGCGGAGACTTGACCTGACTCTGGATGGTCAGCGGTGACCTGACTAGACTCCGGGATATCAACAGGGACCTGATCAACAGTGACCTGACTAGACTCATGAAGTTTAACTGTGGTTTTACTTGATTCACGGATGTTAATGGTGACTTGACCTGACTCTGGACGGTCAGCGGAGACTTGACCTGACTCTGGATGGTCAGCGGTGACCTGACTAGACTCCAGAATATCAACAGGGACCTGATTAACGGTGACCTGACTAGACTCATGAAGTTTAACTGTGGTTTTACTTGACTCATGGGTGTTAATGGTGACTTGACCTGACTCTGGACGGTCAGCGGAGACTTGACCTGACTCTGGATGGTCAGTGGTGACCTGACTAGACTCCAGAATATCAACAAGGACCTGATCAACAGTGATCTGACTAGACTCATGAAGTTTAACTATTGTTTTACTTGACTCTTGGGTGTTAGTGGTGACCCGACTTGACTCTAGAAAGTCAACGGGGACCTGACTTGACTCTGGAAAGACACCACTTGACTCTGGAAAGTCGACGGGGACCTGACTTGACTCTGGTAAGTCGACGGGGATGAGACTTGACTCTGGAAAGTCAACTGAGGCTGCCATCTTGTGCAGCAGTGCTGGGCTGGCAGCCATCTTGTGCAGTGTCGCTGGGCTGGTGGCCGTCTTGTGCAGTGATTTTGGGGCTTTAAAGTCCTCTGCCTCTCCCACAGTGAAAGGAGAACCACATAACAAGAGTGCAAAGTCCGTTATGTCCCTTAAGCTGTCATTAGACTCCCCTCTAGTTAACCATGATTTTACTGGTTCATTGAGTCCAAAATGGAATAAATCCTTATAACTTGATATACCAATTTACAGAACTATTGAATATAGTCCTCAATAGATCGATCTCCTTGCCTTAGATTTAACAGCTGGTTGACTGGATCTGTGGTCAGGCTGGATTGGTGATAGGCTGACATTGAAACCGGAACTGTTACCTCAGTGACAAGGGGATACCGGGCTGCTGGATCCTGGTATGGCGTACGTCTTCTGTAACAGGAAGTCAGAGGCGTTCAGATCCATGTGCAGAATTTTATTAAGAGAATGGTCGTACAGGCAGAAATCAGGAACGGCGTCAGGTGTGTTAGGGATATCCAGAATCATTAACGGTAACAAGCAGAGATCGGGGTAGGCAGCAGAGAATCAGAGTCGGTTTTAACAATCCAAGATAATACACGGGAAGAACAAACACAAGGGAATACGCTTGGAAATGTTAGACAGGCTAAACAAAACTTTGCAGTGAGTGAGAGTGATTGTGCTGCTTTTATGTGTGTGTAAATGAGGTGCAGGTGTGTCAAGGAAATTGGATGATGAATGGGGTGCAGGTGTGGCAAGGTGATTGTGATGCAGTGACTCATGGGGAATGTAGTTCGAGTGTGGTGCAACAGTATGAGAGGTGCTAGTGTCCAAGTGACATCTGGTGGTTGATGGGTGGAATGGTCCTAAGTGGAGTACCCTCTACTGAAGTTCATGGGCACTCCATCTAATGATCGTGACAGACATCAAGTGACATGACATTTATCTGAACTCACATAATCTCACGGATGTAACAGTAAAACTGTTCAACTCACAGATGAAGACTAAGACTAACTTTCACAAATGCTTACAGGTCAATAAAATCATTACAAAACACTTATAAATCATTAAAGGATTTGATAACACTGTAAAATAATGTCTTATTTGTTAACATTAGTTAATGCATTAGTAACACTTTATAATAACTGCGCTCATTGGTAAATAGTCAGTTCATGCTTTATAAAGCCTTGTCCCAACATTAACAGTTATTAGTAAGCAGCTTATAAATACAGCTATAAATAACTTATTCTTGGTTTGTAAGCACATTTTGAACGAGGAGATTAAAGGCTAAGTTATCTTCCTAAGAAAAAGTAATAAAAGAAAAAAAGAAACAAACACAACACAGATTGATACAGAACTCAGAAATATTTATTTCAAGGTTCAATAAAAGGTAACTGTACACTTGAATTATATATATATATATATATATATATATATATATATATATAATTCAAGTGTACATATATATATATATATATATATATATATATATATATATATAGATAGATATAGATATAGATATATATATATATATATATATATATATATATATATATATATATATATATATATATATATACATACATTTATTTTGTTGTTGATGTTTTTTTGTAGGAGCCATTTTGGGGATGGTAAAGTTTTTGTCCACTGCTGTGTCTATGTTTTATTAGCGCACCTGAGCAACAAGTGTGTGGAAGCACACAGTTTTTGAGTGCACTGCAGGGTTTGTATGCAGTTCATAAAGTATGGCTTTGTGTGTACATGTGAACAAGGAGAAGCCACAAGAAGTTTGAGATCAATGGAGCAATGTTTAATGGAGCTCAAATAATACGGCATCGGAAAGCCATTTTATATATATATATATATATATATATATATATATATATATATATATATATATATATATATATATATATATATATATATATATTTAATTGCATAGGTTTATATACGCATATCAAAAGCAGCCTCCTTAAGCTCAACTAAAGTAATGGGGGTATCAAATTGAAGCCTAACCTCCTCATAATAACTTTGTTGTAACAGGCTATCTAAAGCTGATAATTTTGACTCTAAATTGTGTAATCTGGATGACTGAGCTTTCCTTATGTTGGAGGCATAACATACAGTACAATTCCAAATAAAACCTTTAACAGCATCCCAGACTGTCCTTGGGTCATCCACAGAGCCTTTATTTATATTTACAAAATCTGATAGTTGACTTGAAAACTAGGTTTAAAATGCTTCATCTCGGAGTAGTGAGGTGTTAAAACACCATTCAGCAGTACCTTGGTGAGCTGTTCATAAAATCAAAAGTATTAGGGGCATAAATTGGGACGAAGGCAACATTTATTCAACTGTTATTCTGCCTTTGCGATCTGCCCAAGTATCTGCAGTATCCAACAACTTAAAGCGCAAATTACGCTGACATATGACAGCAACTACCCTGAAAAAGCAATTATCCATGCGGTTTTGTATCCTTTTTTTTTTTAAAGATATGTTTATTGGGAATATACAGTATTGTTCAAAATAATAGCAGTACAATGTGACTAACCAGAATAATCAAGGTTTTTAGTATATTTTTTATTGCTACGTGGCAAACAAGTTACCAGTAGGTTCAGTAGATTGTCAGAAAACAAACAAGACCCAGCATTCATGATATGCACGCTCTTAAGGCTGTGCAATTGGGCAATTAGTTGAAAGGGGTGTGTTAAAAAAAATAGCAGTGTCTACCTTTGACTGTACAAACTCAAAACTATTTTGTACAAACATTTTTTTTTTCTGGGATTTAGCAATCCTGTGAATCACTAAACTAATATTTAGTTGTATGACCACAGTTTTTTAAAACTGCTTGACATCTGTGTGGCATGGAGTCAACCAACTTGTGGCACCTCTCAGCTGTTATTCCACTCCATGATTCTTTAACAACATTCCACAATTCATTCACATTTCTTGGTTTTGCTTCAGAAACAGCATTTTTGATATCACCCCACAAGTTCTCAATTGGATTAAGGTCTGGAGATTGGGCTGGCCACTCCATAACATTAATTTTGTTGGTTTGGAACCAAGACTTTGCCCGTTTACTAGTGTGTTTTGGGTCATTGTCTTGTTGAAACAACCATTTCAAGGGCATGTCCTCTTCAGCATAGGGCAACATGACCTCTTCAAGTATTTTAACATATGCAAACTGATCCATGATCCCTGGTATGCGATAAATAGGCCCAACACCATAGTAGGAGAAACATGCCCATATCATGATGCTTGCACCTCCATGCTTCACTGTCTTCACTGTGTACTGTGGCTTGAATTCAGAGTTTGGGGGTCGTCTCACAAACTGCCTGTGGCCCTTGGACCCAAAAAGAACAATTTTACTCTCATCAGTCCACAAAATGTTCCTCCATTTCTCTTTAGGCCAGTTGATGTGTTCTTTGGCAAATTGTAACCTCTTCTGCACATGCCTTTTTTTTAACAGAGGGACTTTGCGGGGGATTCTTGAAAATAGATTAGCTTCACACAGACGTCTTCTAACTGTCACAGTACTTACAGGTAACTCCAGACTGTCTTTGATCATCCTGGAGGTGATCATTGGCTGAGCCTTTGCCATTCTGGTTATTCTTCTATCCATTTTGATGGTTGTCTTCCGTTTTCTTCCACGTCTCTCTGGTTTGCTCTCCATTTTAAGGCATTGGAGATCATTTTAGCTGAACAGCCTATCATTTTTTGCACCTCTTTATAGGTTTTCCCCTCTCTAATCAACTTTTTAATGAAAAGTACGCTGTTCTTCTGAACAATGTCTTGAACGACCCATTTTCCTCAGCTTTCAAATGCATGTTCAACAAGTGTTGGCTTCATCCTTAAATAGGGGCCACCTGATTCACACCTGTTTCTTCACAAAATTGATGACCTATTTTTTTGAACACACCCCTTTCAACTAATTCAACTAATTGCCCAATTGCACAGCCTTAAGAGCGTGCATATCATGAATGCTGGGTCTCATTTGTTTTCTGAGAATCTACTGAACCTACTGGTAACTTGTTTGCCACGTAGCAATAAAAAAATATACAAAAAACCTTGATTATTCTGGTTAGTCACATTGTACTGCTATTATTTTGAACAATACTGTACATAAAATTATGTAGTAAGAAAAATTACCAAGAATATCAGAATATTCCTTTGTTTTTTTTTGTTTTTTTTACATCTATCAAAAATAAAAATACACTGAGAAACCCCCCACCCACCCACACGTTATAACTGTCTCAAATGTTTGTCAAAACATTTGTCACAACGTTAGATAGAATTCCAATAATAATAAATAAAAACAATAATGTCCAGAGATGAAGCGAGAAAATAAGAGAAAGGAAAAATACACATAACAATTAATATACAAACTGGTCAATCATTAGAGCCTAACAAAGATAGGAGAAAAGGATCAAGAAAAGGAGCCCAAATATAGTCAAAGTCTGTGGGTTTTTGCCTAACACAGTGGTTCCCAACCTTTTTCAACTCGCGGCCCACACAACCAATCACATATGTTTCCGCGGTCCACTGCAAAAAAAATGAACTGACAAAAAAAAAAGTTGTTCTGTAGCATATGCAGCAAAAATATAAATTGGTGGTTTGTTCTTAAACCAATCAGTGAACTCAAATAGTGGAATCAAAGTTACAGTTGAATATTTATTTCTTTTTATTTAATTATATATATGAAATTATGTTATTATGTTACTACTTAGAAATTTTTACATATATTAACAATATTATTATTTATTTTAATAGTAATTGGCGGCCCACCTGCAATACCACTGCGGCCCACAGGTTGAAAACCACTGGCCTAACAGAATAAAGTATTTTCTCAGGGGTACTATAAGATAAAAGCTCATTAATCCAGTGTTTTTGCTCTGGAGGGTTCGTGGATTTCCAGTTTTTAAGTATGCATTTTTTAGCAGCATTGCTTGCAAGCAGAATGAAATAGCCTTCATGATAGGTCATGCGAAGTGAACTGATATCACCCAGTATCCAAATTTTAGGATCAGGATCGATACGATTCTTTGATATTTCGGAAATTGTTGCAATGACATACTTCCAGAATGTCTCTAAGGCTGGACAACTCCAGAGCATATGAAGAAGAGTCCCAGTAGACATTTTACATCTTTGACACATGGCAGAGATCCCATCATTAATTTTGTTTAGTCTGTAGGGGGTTTAATATTTTCTATGTAAAATGTTGAATTTTAATTTGTCTATGCTTGGTTGAAACCAAAACTGTTTGTGACTTTTCTAGAAGAGTACACCAATCATTAACATCATAAGATCCAGATCTGATTCCCATTTTTGCTTTGTTGAAAATCTTTGGTATGCTGGAAGATTGCTAATATGTATTCTTGTATATAGAAGATGTCAAGCCCTTTCTAGAGGTATGTCTAATATCGAGCAGTCTGTCTTCAAATAGGGATTTTTCAGATATATTAGGGAACACCAATGATTGACTTCTTACCCAGTGTCTTATTTGTAAGTATTTAAAAAGGTTGTCCTTAGGCAAGTTAAATAATTCAGATAACTGAAGGAATCTAGCAAATATTCCATTTACATAAAGATCACCAATTGTTTTAATTCATTTCTTAATCCATCTTTGTATAGTTTGGTTAACAATGGCACTTGGGATATTAGGAATTCCATCAAAAGGAATGTTCACAAGTAATGATGTGTTTTACATAAAGATCACCAATTGTTTTAATTCATTTCTTAATCCATCTTTGTATAGTTTGGTCAACAATGGCACTTGGGATATTAGGAATTCCATCAAAAGGAATGTTCACAAGTAATGATGTGTTTAAACCAAAGAGTCTATGTGATTCTTGCCATGCATCAAAGGTGTCCAGGAGAACAGGGTTTTTAATTTTACAGAAAGTTTCTTCCTTGTGCCCAGAAATGGAATAACTTTTAGTGGGGTAGTTTTCATTTCATGCTGCTCTATTGAGACCCATCTCACATCATCGTTTTTTGGATGCATCCATATCCACAATTATCGGAACTGTGATGCTAGATAATACATTCAAAAATTTGGAAGATTCAGACCTCCTTTAGCATATGGAGCCTGAAGTGTGGTTAAATTCACTCTTGAGGTTTTCTTATGCCATAAAAATGTGGAAATAGCTTTGTTAAGTTCTTTAAAAATATATTTTGGAATTTGAAAAGGGATACTGTGAAGTAAGTAAATGAATTTGGGAAGTATATTCATTTTCATTGTGTTGATTCTACCAATTAATGATAGAGGTAAATCCATCCACCGTTGAAGATCAGTTTTAGTTTGATTCAGCAACCTTACATAATTATCATGATATACTTTATCAAGAGAGGCACTAATATTAATACCCAAATACTTGAAACCACTGGGACACCATTTTAGAGATCCAGAGAGAATTCTAATATCACTGTCTGGTATATTAATTGGAAAGGCCTCACTTTTTGAGTAATTTAACTTATAACCAGATACAGCACTATATTGTTTTAGGCACTGAAATAATGGGGGAATAGAATTAATTGGATTAGTTAATAATAATAAGAGATCGCCTGCATATAAACATAGTTTATGCTCATCTATGCCAAATGTTATACCTGTAATTGATGGATCAGACCGAATGGCTATAGCTAATGGTTCTATTATAATGGAGTCCTTACCCTTTGTGTTTCAAATGTTCTCGTCTCCCGAGACTTCCCCTTACCTTCTCGTTCCTCCGAGTTCCCGTTTCATCCGGTTCCCTCTTTTGTTTTGTTTTGTTTTGTTTGTCTCCCAAGACTGTTTATTTTGTATTTCCCTTTTTGTGCTATAAACCATACTTGCAATTGGATCCACCCTCTCCTTGTGTTTTCCTAAAACCCAGTCGTCACAGAAGGACTCCATCCTCAAGGATCCAGTGGTATGTCTGCTGCCATTTCCTCCCCAGCCAGCAAGCGGGAGAAAGGTGGCTTTGAGGGCTCTCGCCTAGTGGTGTTCCGGGTGACCAGGGGAGGTCGCTCCGGAGCAAACAGTCGGGAGGAGGTCCAGCAGCGATCTCCACTGTGGGCTACCGTCGACCCGGGGTTCGGTTGGGGGCCGCTATTTTCCCAGTATGTCCCAAAAGGAGAAGGGAGACGCAAATCGGCCGAGCCAGCGCCGTAGTTCCAGATGGCCGCCAGTCCTGTGGTGCTGCACAAAATGGCGCCAACCCAGCGCCGCTGTGCAGCATGGCTGCCAACCCAGCACCACGAGGCAAGATGGCCGCCAACTCAGAGCCACAGCACAAGATGGCCGCCAGCCCAGCGCCACAGCACAAGATGGCCACCAGCTTAGAGCCACAGCACAAGTTGGCCGCCAGCCCAGTGCCACAGCACAAGATGGCCGCCAACCCAGCACAACGGGGCAAGATGGCAGCCAGCACAGCGCCAAAGCACAGAGTGCAAACCATTCCAGCGCCACAGCACAAGATGGCCGCCCGATGCGGTGCCCGATGCTGTTCTGGAGGCCGAGGCGGTGCCCGATGCTGTTCCGGAGGCCGAGGCGGTGCCGGATGCTGTTCCGGAGGCCGAGGCGGTGGCCGATGCTGTTCCGGAGGCCGAGGCGGTGCTCGATGCTGTTCCGGAGGCCGAGGCGGTGCCCGATGCCGAGGCAGTGCCCGATGCTGTTCCAGAGGCCGAGGCGGTGCCCGATGCTGTTCCGGAGGCCGAGGCGGTGCCCGATGCCATTCCGGAGGCCGAGGTGGTGCCCGATGCAGAGGCAGAGTCCGTTGCCATTTTGGAGGCCGAGGCGGTGCCTGATGCTGTTCCGGAGGCCGAGGCTGTGACCGAGGCGGTGCCCGAGGCTGTCCCAGAGGCGGTGCCCAAAGCCGAGGCGCCTCACGTCTCCACAGGCAGTCCAGAGTCAAGTCAGGTGCCCATTGACTTTCCAGAGTTGAGTCAGTTCCCGGTTGACCCTCTAGAGTCAAGTCAGGTGTTCATGGACCCTCCAGAGTCAGGGTTAGTCACGGTCGACCTTTCAGAGTCAGGGTTAGTTACCATTGACCCTCTAGAGTCAGGGCTAGTTCCTGTTGACCATCCAGAGTCGAGTCATGTTCCAGTTGATTCTCCTGAATCAAGTCAGATTCCTGTTGACCTTCCCGAGTCAAGTCAGGTGCCTGTTGACTTTCCAGAGTTGAGTCAGTGTCCGGTTGACCCTTCAGAGTCGAGTCAGGTTCCGGTGAACTCTCCAGAGTCGAGTCAGGTTCCGGTGAACTCTCCAGAGTCGAGTCAGGTTCCCGTGAACTCTCCAGAGTCGAGTCAGGTTCCCGTGAACTCTCCAGAGTCGAGTCAGGTTCCCGTGAACTCTCCAGAGTCGAGTCAGGTTCCCGTGAACTCTCCAGAGTCGAGTCAGGTTCCCATGAACCCTCCAGAGTCAGGGCTAGTCACTGATGACCTTCCAGAGTCAGGACTAGGTACCATGGACTTTCCAGAGACAAGGCTAGGCACCGGTGATCTTCGTCCTCCCATTGGGCCGACCACAAAGACGTGGTGGTCTTCCGTTCCGCCCTGGTGGACTCCGGCCTCGACCGCGAGGACGTGGTGGTCTTCCGCTCCGCCCTGGGGGACTCTGGCCTTGACCGCGAGGACATGGTGGTCTTCTGCCTTGACCACATGGGTGTGGTGGTCCTCGGTTCCGCCCGTGTGGGCATCTCTTGATGTCCTCCATGGACCCATGTTTTTGTGTTTTTGTTTTCTTTTGTTTTTCTGTTTATCTCCTTCTTTGGACCTGGCCCTCCGTCCCTCTTCTTTATCCTCCGCCGGTCCACCACCCTCCTGGACTCCTTGTTTGTGTTACACCTGTCCTGTCTTTGTCTCTCCATTCCACCTGGTTGTTTGTCTCTGTCTGTCCATTCTATCTGGTTCTCCTGTCCCTGTTTTCTGTCCCTCCGTCCCTCCCCCAAGTCCGCCGCCGCTCCACCTCCCTCCTACCTCTTTTGCTGTTGGGTTTTCCTGGGTTTCAGGTGGAGCATCTGGCAGCTGCTCCGTAGGGGAGGGGCTAATGTCACGCTGTCAGTCTCTGTTTTCCTGGGTGTTCCCTAGTGAGCTCACTTCTCTTTAGGCACTTCACCATAGGCACTTTTATTCCTCTAGTCTGGTCCTGTCTTCACAGTAATTGCACTCCAATTAAATCGCACAGGTGCTGACAATCCTTTGTCATTAGTCTCCATATATATAGCTGTCCTTCTCTGTTGTCTGCATGGAGTCCTTACCCTTTGTGTTTCAAATGTTCTCGTCTCCCGAGACTTCCCCTTACCTTCTCGTTCCTCCGAGTTCCCGTTTCATCCGGTTCCCTCTTTTGTTTTGTTTTGTTTGTCTCCCAAGACTGTTTATTTTGTATTTCCCTTTTTGTGCAATAAACCATACTTGCAATTGGATTCACCCTCTCCTTGTGTTTTCCTAAAACCCAGTCGTCACAGAGCCACATTCTTGTTGATCTTTTCCTGGTTTAGATAGCAATGTTATTTCCGCAACCTCCAGTGAGTATGGTAATACTTGATTGTCTAGTGCAGTGGTTCCCAACCTTTTTCAACTCGCGGCCCACACAACCAAACACATATGTTTGCGTGGCCCACTTCAAAAAAATTAACTGACCCCGCTATTGTTGGGTTAATAACTTAGTACTCAGAAGCTAGATTTTAAACTATATTTATTGAATAAACTAGGGCTGTGCGATATGGACAAAAAAAAAAAAAAAAACTATCGCGATTTTTTTGATAAATTTTGCAATTGTGCTTTTACAGTCATAAATGCATTCAGGATTAATTTGAAACATATTTCCAAAAGAAAACCAATCAGCGCTTTATCAAAAAGTTGTAACATCTCTAGAACAGACATAAGTCAAAATTATCACTAAAGTGAAGATGTAAAAAAATGTATAGACTTGTGGCAAAATAAATAAATAAATAAAAAATCCTGTATACAGGGACTTTTTTTTCTTTTTTGCCATGCATTGTTCATAGAGCTCATTAATTGTAGCGGTGCCTCAGGTGTTTGCAGTGTGTATACAGTATGTGTATGCGGTCAGCAGTGAGAGCGCATAAATATAACACGAAAACACATTAAAATAATGCACAAGTGTGAATCTCTCTGTTCGCAGCAGATTTCCTTTGCTCTGTCTCAAAACCGGTCGTGCTTGCTCAGATACACGCTGCTTTGTGAGGAGAGAGTGTGCACACTTAAAACGTGTCTCCTCTCACTTAAACTGCATCCTGTTCACTAACAAATTCACTCTATGCTCATGTGTTAGACATTAATTATTTTCGCACGTTTTTATTTCTAGCCTTTTACCGCAGTGAGAACGCTCTGATCCGTCAACATTGGCTCAGAAAAAAGGCGCATCACAGACAGTGTGTGAACCTGGAGTTAGGCATATGCGCACGCTCAAATTGTGATTTTAGGACGTTTTCTTTTAATCGCACAGCCCTAGAATGGACTGAAAATGAACAGAAAATAATTGGCAGCACACCTGCAATACCACCGCGGCCCACTAGGGGGCTGCGGACCACAGGTTGAAAACCACTGGTCTAGTGCTTCTCTAATCATGTTAGTTAAAGGGGTCAGCAGCTTTAAAGTATTCGATTGGAAATCCATCTGGCCCAGGTGCTTTATTATTCTGTAAAGAATTGATAGCACCAAGTACCTCCTCCTCTGATATTCCAACAAGAAGCTCTTTATCCACTGTATTAATTTTAGGGATAACTAGTCTATCCAAAAAGTTTTTTTATTTCAGTATAAGTATTTTTATTATCAAAATCACTTTTATACAGTGCTTGGATAATATTTTTTTAATTCCAAATTTATGTCTTTTGGATCTTCTAAACATCTACCATCCTCTGCCTTAATAGAGTGGATGTATTTTTCAGAATCTTCTTTTTTAATCTGCCATGCAAGTAGTTTACTTGTTTTATTGCCAAATTCATAATAATGATAATTTGTCCGAGCCAAAGCTGCTTCAACTTTACTAGTGCATAGATTATTATATAATACTCATTTTTTACTTAGAGCATTATAAGACTTATAATTATATTCCTTTGTCAAGGAATGATCTTGCTCCAATATTCTGATGTCTTTTTCTAATTGTGATAATGTTTCTCTCCTTACCTTATTTTTATGTGCTACATACGACATAATATGTCCTCTCATATAAGCCTTAAGGGCTTCCCAAATATTAGAATAAGAAGAGGAATTCAAGTTAGTTTCTAAGTATACATCAATGTGATTTACTCATAAAAGTAATACATTCTGGGTCTTTCAACAAATAGCCCCTGAATCTCCTTCAGTTGTGGCAAGCTTCATAATTAAGAGGCAGGTTTAGGTGGGCCAACCTCTAGTTCCATCTTTATGGAATTATGATCGGAAAGAGTAGATGCTAAATAGGAGCAAGCTTTTACTTTTGACAAATCCTTCTTTGGTGTCAGAAAAATATCAATTCTTGAATACAGTAGATATTATGAACACTAGAATAAAATGAGTAATCTTTTTGGTTTGGATGTAGTGATCGCCATGCATCACTTAAGCCTAGTTCTTTCATTGCTTGGACAAGAGTTGCTGCTGATTTAGATAATAAAAAAGATTTGGGTGAAGAACGGTCCATTGATGGATTTAGAACCAAATTAAAGTCACCTCCTACAATAAACTGACCTTCAGTTGTGGCAAGCTTCATAATTAAATTATAAAAAAATGTGGGATCGTCTATTTTAGGTCCATACAAAGACACAAGTGTAAATTTATGGAAATTTATAACACAATCTATAATAACTAATCTACCACACTTATCTGTTTCAACTGAGTTTAGCTTGAATCTCAGATTCTTGTTAACAAGCAATGCTACTCCTCTTGCCTTAGATGAAAATTAGGAATAAAAAACATGGCCTACCCAGTCCCTTCGTAACTTAATATGTTCAAGATCAGTGAGATGGGTCTCTTGAATAAATGCAATATCGGCAGATTGTCTCTTTAAGTATGTTATGATTTTCTTTCTCTTAATTGGGGAATTAATTCCTCTTACATTTAGTGAAACACAGTTCAATAGACCTGTCATATTGCTACAGTATAAGGGTCAGACATATTTGCATTACACAGAGAGTACACATTTATATATAAAAAAAGAAAAAAGAAGAGGAAAATGCATTGACTCTGAAAGTGAATTGTGATATTACAATTATTGTGTCTAGTTAGACAAAGTAAGACAAATACCATGCATAAACCCCCATCCCCCCATTCCGCCCCCCAAAAATTGGGAAAAAACAAATAAAATCGGAGGCAGATATTGTCTTTTTGTCAAATAGCGAATACACTGTACTACAAAGTGTACTTGGATAGTGTGACCGTCTATATGTTAAATGATCTGAAGTTTAAATTGTTCTGGCTTTAGAATCTTGAATTAAATGTCATTGCGTCAATACCACAGGAAGAAAGAAAAAATAATAATAATCAACTAGACCTTGTTCTGCTCGGTGAGGAAAGCTTCAACTTCGAGCGGGGTGGTGAATAGTTTAAATCCTCCCTGATGTCGGACTCGCAGCTTAGCCGGATAACGGATAGCATCGTCAATGTTTTTCTCCCGGAGTTTCTTCTTCACGTCATTAAATCCATTAATCTTGCGTTGAATCTCGACACTGTAGTCTGGGTAGAAGGAGATTCGCTTATCATTCAGATATACAGTTCCTTTCTCTCTGGCCAATCGAAGTACCTTATCCTTTTCTCTGTAGTTTAGGAATTTTGCGATGATGGGTCTGGTCCGGTCAGAAGGCCTTCCGAGGTGGTGGGCTCTCTCCAGGATGATCTGAGAAGTAAAGTTATCATTCCCTAACAGCTGCAGGATGAGACTTTCCAAGTATCCAACCGGGTCACTGCCCTCAGATTTCTCTGGGATGTTTGTGATCTTTATATTTGATCTCCTGCTCCGGTTTTCGAGATCATCTGTTTTGTCTTTCAGAAAAGTGATCTCCTTTTCCATCTTTATTCCGCACGCAAGTGTCTCTCAAGTTGTCCTCATTAGCGCCTATCCTGTTCTGCATCTCGTCGACCTGCTCGGGTAGAGTTGAAAGTGACTGTTCGATTTTGGTCAGAGAGCTTTGGATGTCGTTTGTCTTCTTATTTAAGTCAGAAGTCAGTTCGTCATTAGAGTCTCAAATTGCTTTCATAAGAGATTTAAGCGTTAGCTTTTCTTGTTCAGCCGCCATCTTTCAGGGATTCTCAGGGGATATCAGATCGATTTGTTTAGTTCCTCACACTATAATTTGCAAAATTTCCAGTATGAAGCAAAGCGTCTACATATATAAAAAAAACCTGTGGTACAGTTAGTAATAAATGATTGCTTATAAGATAGTAGCAACTGACGAGGCGTCGGAGCTCACTGATACCTTGTATCCTTTTTTTAACAGAAGAGTCTCTTGTTATCCGACAGATCATAAAAATCTACAATATCTGAAGGAAACCAAGAGACTCAACCCTCGTCAAGCCAGGTGGGCTTTATTCTTCACGCGATTTCACTTCCAGATCGCCTATCGTCCAGGATCAACGGCCTCTTCATTTCCCGGGTATGGCGAGCTTTCTTCTCATTACTCAATGTCACTGTCAGTCTCACCTCCGGTTATCATCCTCAGGTAAATGGACAAACTGAGCGCAAAATTCAGGATATCAGTCGCTTCTTACGAACTTTCTAACATCACATCCAAAACCTGTGGAACTGTTACCTCATCTGGGCCGAATACGCCCAAAACTCACTTCGTCATTTCAATGTATCCTTGGCTATCAACCTCCACTGTTTCCCTGGTCGGGTGAGCCTTTGGAATCCTTGCTGTCAATACCTGGTTTCGAAAATAGTGAGCGGGTTTGGGACCAGGCCCATCAGCATCTCCAACAAGCCGTGAATATTCAACAACCCTTTACCGATACACATCGAAGGCCGAACCCCACGTACCAACCTGGTCAATTGGTATGGCTATCTACCCGAGATATCCATCTGAGAAAACCCTGCAAAAATCTCAGCCCTAAGTACATTGGACCTTTCCCTTTGGAACGACAAATTAACCCTGTCACATATCTTCTACGCCTCCCTGCACAATATCGGATACACCACACCTTTCACGTTCCCTGCTAAAACCCCATCATGCTCCTGTCTCTGTTCCCTCCAAAGACCCAGTCCCTGACGACGAACCCCCATTGCCACCCATTGAAGCCAAACCCATCTACACGGGTACGAGATATACTGGACTCCCGACGTCATGGTGGGCGACTGGAGTATCTTGTAAACTAGGAGGACCTAGTTAATCCTCGACCCAAAACTGCTCACAGACTTTCTTACCCAGAATCCCGAAAAACCCTCTCCACGACCCAGAAGTAGACCCCCACGACATTGGAGAGTTAGGTCCGCTGGTGCGGACCCTGGAGGGGGGGGGGTGTCAGGGATATGGCAAGCCCGGTCCCCACCAATCATCAGTGCTCACAGTCACCTGATTACTAACCAGCCACACCTGTCACGCATCACGGAACCAATCAAGGACACTATAAAAGCACTCACCCATACCTTAGTTCCCCGTCAAGCCTCCAACAGGAACGACCTCCTCAAAGTTGTCTTCAAGCTCCTGCAAGCCAGACGTATCGTATACTCGCCTTAGTGTTATGCTAACATGTGTTCTTGTTCTGCTGTTCCCAGGACCGTGGATCACCGTGCAACATCAAGTGATTCGACAGTCGCTGTAGTCTCCTGTGATTGGGTGGCAGTGGCTCAGTGGTTCATGTAGGTTGTCTACAAACCGGAAGGTTGGTGGTTCAATCCCCGGTTCCACCTGACCAAGTGTCGAGGTGTCCTTGAGCAAGACACCTAACCCCAGCTGCTCCCAACGAACTGGATGGCGCCTTGAATGGCTGACACCGCAGTCGGTGTGTGAATGAGTGAGTGAATGGGTGAATGTGAGGCAAATTGTAAAGCGCTTTGGATGGCCACGTGGCCTGTTGAAAGTGCTATATAAATGCAGTCCATTTACCATTTACACCAAGCTGGTACTGTCTTTGGCTTATAAGAAGGAAGAGAACTTTAATGAGCAATCCTTGACTGTGGCTTTGACATCTGTGTTCCAATCAAACTCACCTGTGTGATTCCCCGCTCCATGTTTATTCCATACAAGCCTGCACTAGTAGATCAAAGCTTCACCATGCACTAAGGAACTGAAAACACTGAGCACTTGAAACCTTATTAAAATAAACAAAGTTCTGAATTCACCACTACATCTGTGTCCCGAGTCCTACCTGACACTTGTAGGAATATATTAATTTTTTTATTCCGCAAAAAAATCCAAAACTGCAACTCATTTCACTGGGTTATTCAGGCCCCTTGCATTGAGGCTGAGAATATTCAACTTGGCACCATCCATCATTTAAAAAGTAATAGCAAAGTAAACTATGCAGTAAACAAGAAAAACAAACTTTCCATAATGGGAAAAAAATGGGGAGGAAATAGGAACTTCTCTGGTTCAGGCTTTGAAAACCTAACATTAGAACAAAACAAAAACAAAAACCGAACAAGAAGATTGGCCGCACCCATGTCTATAACTCCTGTGAAACAAATGGAAAACTAGGATCTATTAATCATTTAAAGTACAGAAAGAAGATATGCACCTGTTCAATATCCCAGTTTAATTAAAAAACTTCACGATAACAATGGTTTACACATGTGAAAACTATTCCAATCCTTTTGGCAAACACCCATCATTGAATAAACATAACCGTTGCATGGATCATATTACCGGTAAAACAAAAAGCCAAAAGAGTTCATAAATTACCGTCCATAAAGGCTTCTTTCAGGTCTCTGAAAGTTTTCTGCGTGCCGTTTGCTTTGAAGACCAACATGGCTGGGAAGTTCATTTGGAAGCGGATGCCTTTCTTAACCCTTTAGAACCTAAGGCTAAAATTGGCCGTTTTCACTCATTTTGGTTTTTTGAATATAAAATTATAACATAATGTGGTATCTTCAAGTATAAGGTGTCATTTTTTTCAGAACATTATAGGCTTTCAGGAAATTACAGTTATTGTACATTATTTTGTGTAATGAGTTAGTAAATAAAATTTAAATAGACAAAAAAAATTAAAAACGGGAAGAAATTTTACTGGTTTTTACTTAAAAAAATCTGAAAACTCATGATCGAAAGAATCTAATGCCTCAATCTTGAAAAAGGAACTATAATACATATATACAAGTCTTTTTTAGACACTGGATTGCACAGTTTTCACTCAGGAGCCATTTGTTGTACTGCAGTTCTCCACGCGTTTTTGGATCCTTCAATCCAGTCATTTAAATGTGGGCCTCTCTGAAGCAGTTCCTGCCTAACTGCAACCATAGTCCCACATCACATTCCTGGCACTTCCATGGGGTGCTCCTTTTGCATCTTATGCAACTCTGTGAAAGGTCTTGAGTATCACTCACAGGAACAGGCAGATGATCGCATCTCTCTCTCAACCGGCCATCCAGGGGAACACCTATGAGCGAGCAGCTAGCAGCTTCTGAAAGTTTTGCCGTGTCATGAGCTTATCAAGGTGAATGGCACACAGCTCTTTGTGTAAAATGAAGCTGTTGGTCACTGCAATGTCCAGGAAGTGCTGGAAAATGGTCACATACGACTTGTTTTATGGGGCACCGACTTTGTTCTGAGCATCTTGTTGGAGGTGTCAAGTCCCCCCATGTACTTATTGTACAGTTACAGCTGCGACCACGGCCCCAGCCCCTCTGAGATGGTGTTGTGTTCAATGTAGATGGCCCATTTGCTTCTTCATAGATAACTGGAGTAAGCCACACTGAAAAAAAAGCAACATGTGTTACAGACTCACTATATATGTACATAAAAATACTTTTCATTATGAAGCAATTTATTAGTAAGAGAAAATTTGTAAAAATAATACATAAATATATAATAAATAAATAACTATAATAATAATACAATAAAATAATAAAAATAGAGCCTGCAGTTACATTTGCATACACACAATCACACACACATACATGCACCTACACACACACAAATATACAGATATAGACAAATGCATGCATGCACAAAGTCACGCATGCACGTACACACACACATTTGCATACACATCATAGACTGTATAAGATACACCCATGCACACATACACAAACAGATACACATGCATACAGATGCACACATACACACAAACAGATATACACATACACACAAACACACAGATATACAAATGCACACAATAGCAGTAGCACACACAAACACACACATAAACGTATGCACACAAACATACATATACACATACACGCACCTTTACTTACACACATGCACTTTTACTTACACACACACACAGAGAGAGAGAAAGAGAGAGAGAGAGATATGTCCATGCACTTACATACACACAGAAAATGATGTATGCATGCACACGCACCCATACACATAATGCTAACGTTACATGAGCAAATATGAACGCATGCATGCACATACGCGCTTACAAATGTTTGCAACGCACATGTAAGTGTGTGAAACAGTGTTTTTTTCGAACAAAAACACAGAGTCTGACTATTTTATTCATTTCTCATCGATTCATCAGCGAGAAACAAATAAATAAGCTTCACTTACCAATCCACAACTGATCAAAGCCAGCAGCATACGCCTCCTCAACGTCTGAATACAGCCTCCGGGTCCGATGAATCATGTTCAGCCTCTTCCCAGGTGTCATCAGAGATCAAATCAATCGCCTCCTCTCGTGTAAAACCTTTTTTTGCCATGTTTTTGTTAGTTTTTGTTTATATTTCACACTCTCAAACTTTCAAACCTGCCACGATCCGTATCTCCTGCTTCAACTCCGCCCTTCCCCCGCTCCACGAAAGCTGCTGTGATTTGCTGCTGGAAAGCATGCAGTTACCGTATTAAGCTGTATATTGATATTCAATTTGATTTTTTTTCATAGTGCAAACGGTTGCTGAGTTATGAAAACATTAATACCGCATGGTAAATTGTGTCGGCGCCGACACGTTTGGTTTTATTAATAAGCTCAGTGCAGATCAGATTGAAGGCTCTCCTCACGGCACGAACTGTAGGCAAAATGTCAGGAGTGATACGGAGAGGTCTAGCAGTGGTCAAAATTGTAAAAACGTCTCTAGAGCGATGAATCTTGATAATAACAGGGTGAAGCCGACCATCCAAAGGGAGTACCGAGCCCTCGGTGTGTGCGGTCAATTGCGATATTCGGGACTGACAACTCAAGCAGTTTTGGAATGAAAGTTTTTAAAAAAATATGGGGTCACTTCCCTCGACGGACTCCTTGAGGTTAGCCCCTCTAGATTCGTAACATTCTCCATAAGTGCCGAGTTAAGCTTCTCGAGTGTGGTCAACTTCCCTTTGAGTGGAGCAATGTCATCCTCCAGGGCAGAGATACGAGTTTCTTTTTCAACTTGGTACGTCGCAAGGGAGTCGGTGGCTGCAGCAACCTCATCAATGCGTATGATGATGCAATCAACTTTCACATCCAGCCCCGACTCCAGCTTAACAAAGGAGTCATTTATCATCTTTTGCGTGTGCCGACCTTCTTCTTCAACGACTTCGGCAATGTGTTTCAACAATGCGTGTGATCAATCAGGTAACGAGCTCTCATTGCTTAACGCATGGCTACTGCTAGCACTAGCCTTGCTCAAATCAGTACATTCCTCCATGAAACTTCTGGAATTACTTGTTCTGTTTTGACGGCTTGAGCATGATAAAGAAGCAGTAAAGCAACTAAATAATGACTTTTGAGAAAGATGGGTGAAGATAGATAAAGAACAACAGGAACTTGGAACGGGAGAGTTGAAAACGCGACTGATCAGTCCGCTGCCATTACTGGAAGCCTCTGACAATAAGAATGTTGAAATATTGCGATGAAAAATTTTGAATTTTCAAATACATTTATTTCATGCATGAACAGTGTTGGGAGTAATGCATTACAAAAGTAATGCTTTACAGTAAAATATTACTTTTTGCTGTACTGCAGTAATTTTAGGCATTACTAATCATTTTTCAGTAATATTTTACTAGGTACATGATCAGTAACGCTCGCATTACAACACACTTTTAACCCAAAATTTTATTGTTCTAAGAAAAGAAGAAAAACTCAAGACATTAATGAATCAAAAATAGCAAATAAGTTCTATTTCCTGTTCGTTGTCAATCAATAGCTGCTTGTGGTGTTTGTTTTGCATTGAAATGCATTAAAATTTCTGCGTTTTATTTCTCTCCTAGTAGCCTATAGTTTTTAGTTTTCAGTTCAAAGTGGCTCGCACTGGCTGTATAATGTATAATGTGTTTGAGATATGATGTTTTCTTTAATGCATAACTTACATTTCACAGGTATATTCTCCATCTGTAAATGTTAAAAAAACAATGGAAATATTTCAATTTTGCTGTCAAAAGTGCATGAACTTGCTTTAGTATACTCCGCTAATCTCCACAGACTTCAAGAACGAGCGCTGCCACATGCATGCACACCAAACATACAGAGCACAATAGGTGCGCAATTAACTTTAATGTATACATTTTGCTGAAATATTTATAATTAGACAATAAATATGACATATGTAACATTTTAAACCTATAAGTGTATTCGTATGATAGCATTAACTGTAAAGTGTAATGGGGTAATCAAAATAGCTTTTTACTCAGTCTGTGTTTTTTAATATTTGCAATTTTTAACTATAACTTTACTATACAACTATAACTACTGCTTTATATATTTGTATTTAGATTGCAATGTTACGATGTAATGTGACTTTAACTATAATATATTAGGGGTGCACGATATATATATATTGGCGCATCTCGTCAGTAAAGCCGGTTAAAGCCTCTTTTTTTAAATAGCATAAAAATAACTAAATAGCAAAAATAAATAAACAGGTACGGTAAACGGTAAATTGTAAACTGTTTACTCCAAAACCCACCCACCCCCTCCCTTTATTCTGAGCTGATAGTACTCTAAAAAATTCCAAAGGTTGGCAGGTCTACTTCTGTAGTTATTTTGGTGAAAGTAACTCAAAAGTAATATAGGAATAATTTAACGCATTACAATTCTGAGACAGTAATATTGTAAGTTAAAGAATTACTTTTAAATGACAGTAACAAGTAATCTTTAATGTATTACAGTTTGGAAGTAACTTGCACAACACTTTGCATGAATTCCTCTTCACAGACCTACACAAGCTAGCAGGACCATCTAGTGGCTGTGTGCTGAACAACCATAGCATCTAAACCAGGGTATACAGGTGCTTCTCAATAAATTAAAATTTAGAGGAAAAGTTAAATTTATTTAAGCAATTCAACTCAAATTGTGAAATTCATGTATTAAATAAATTCAATGCACACAGACTGAAGTAGTTTAAGTCTTTGGTTCATTTATTTGTTATGATTTTGGCTCATGTTTAACAAAAACCCACCAATTCACGATCTCAACAAATTAGAATACTTCATAAGACCAATAATAAAAATACAAAAAATAAAATAATAATAATTGTTAGCCTTCTGGAAAGTATGTTAATTTACTGTACATATACTCAATACTTGGTAGGGGCTCCTTTTGCTTTAATTATTCCTCAATTCAGCGTGTCATGGAGGTGATCAGTTTGTGGCACTGCTATGGAAGCCCAGGTTTCTTTTGACAGTGAGCTTCAGCTCATCTGCATTGTTTGGTCTCTTGTTTCTCATCTTCATCTTGAAAATACCCCATAGATTCTCTATGGGGTTTATGTCTGGTGAGTTTGCTGGCCAGTCAAGCACACCAACACCATGGTCATTTAACCAACTTTTGGTGCTTTTGACAGTGTGGGCAGGTGCCAAATCCTGCTGGAAAATGAAATCAGCATCTTCAAAAAGCTGGTCAGCAGAACATTTCTTGGTAAACGAGTGCAGTGACTTTGGTTTTCAAAAAACACAATGGACCAACACCAGCAGATGACATTGTACGCCAAATCATCACAGACTGTGGAAACTTAAAACTGGACTTCAAGCAACTTGGGCTATGAGCTTCTCCACCCTTCCTCCAGACTCTAGGACCTTGGTTTCCAAATGAAATACAAAACTTGCTTTCATCTGAATTTTTTTCTCCTTCTTCTCCTTTGCCCAGGTAAGATGCCTCTGACATTGTCAGTGGGACAGGAGTGGCTTAACCAGAGGAATACGACAACTGTAACCAAATTCCTTGACACGTCTGCATACCTTGACCCGAGCCTCAGTGCATTCCTTGTGAAGTTCTCTAAAATCCTCATAAGGATGCGGTTCTCTTGGTTGGCTGTGCATCTTTTTCTTCCACACTTTTTTGTTCAACTCAACTTTCTGTTATAACATGCATGGATAAAGCACTCTGTGAACAGCCAGCTTATTGGCAATTCATTTTTGTGACTTATGCTCCTTGTGAAGGGTGTCATTGATTATCAGAGACCATTTTGAAGGCTCAGGACACATTTGCAGGTGTTTTGAGTTGATTAGCTGATTGGCATGTCATCATATTCTAATTAGTTGAGATAGTGAATTGGTGGGTGTTTGTTAAATGTGAGCCAAAATCATCACAATTAAAAGAACTAAAGACTTAGACTACTTCAGTCTGTGTGCATTGTATTTAATACATGAGTTTCACAATTTGAGTTGAATTACTGTAATAAATTAACTTTTCCTCGTCATTCTAATTTATTGAGAAGCACCTGTAGAATAACCACTCACCAGGCACTAAATAAAAGTAAAGACTTATCTTTCCTGGACTGTATATGAAATTGTCTTAGTCACCAGTGTGTGAGAATGTTGTATGGCTTAGTGTGATTCTAAAATGATAAAACTACCAGTTCACAATCTGGTGTTTTACATTTTTATTTACATTTATCAAAAACATTTACAAAAACCCTTACAAATAAGGAATATAACAATATAATTGCAGTCTCCTCATTTAAATATAACAAGCAATTCAAGAGGCAAGTAAACAAGTAAAAAATATTTTCTGTTAACTTACAAACTCAAATATCATCATTCCTAATCAACAAAAAAATATAAATGGGGAAGTCGTGGCCTAATGGTTAGAGGGTTGGACTCCCAATCGAAGGGTTGTGGGTTCTAGTCTCGGGCCGGACGGAATTGTGGGTGGGGGGAGTGCATGAACAGCTCTCTCTCCACCTTCAATACCACGACTTAGGTGCCCTTGAGCAAGGCATTGAACCCCCAACTGCTCCCCGGGCGCCGCAGCATAAATGGCTGCCCACTGCTCCGGGTGTGTGCTCACAGTGTGTGTGTGTGTGTTCACTGCTCTGTGTGTGTGCATTTCGGATGGGTTAAATGCAGAGCACAAATTCTGAGTATGGGTCACCATACTTGGCTGAATGTCACTTCACAAAAATAATGTGCAGATCATTTTAAGAAAGTGTCTTATTTCAAAAGACGATAATGGTGGGTTTCTAGATTAAGCTGTAGATTTATCATTATATAACTTTCACCAGTCATATTATGTTGTAATTAATAAAAGCTAAATTTAATTTCAGTAGGATGGTCATCTGAAGTTTAAGGTACCAATCAAAAGTAATCACAATTTTAGTTCATTAAACATCTCACCTTGGCCCGAATTGCTAAGAAATGGTTGTAAAGGATCGGTCCACTTTAGCAAAAATTCAGAAAATCAAACAAAATTATATTAACACCTTATTAAATATCTGCTTACCTGTATCAGTGACTGGCATTGCTTCAATTTGCTTCTTTATTGCCACCACATTTAGAGCAAATGTGCGAGCTCCTCCATTTCCATAAAACATCATCACTTTTTTAGCATTCTCAACTCCACAAATTAGTCACCGTCTGCACGTTTTTGCCACTGTGCTACACTTCTATAGGTACACAGATAGCTTTGGTGACATACACATGCCTATGATGGCAGGATTCTATGTTTCCTCGGTTTAAATTGAGAGCAGGATCACAGTTTCAAGTTAAATAATGTGGACATCCCATCAATTTATGAAGCTTATTAATGGATCATATATGGAACATAAATTATTATTAATGGAGCATATATGGTACATAAAAGATAATTAGGTAGCTTTAGAGGAGAACACTTTTAAGAAGAAAGATGAAAAGTCAATTCAAGAGGATCACATGTCTAAAGAAGCAGACAAAAGAAATGGATCAGTATGTTTGGTAAGAAAATTCTCAAATCTCAACCAGACACATGTCAATATTTAGTTACACTTTATTACGATAGTCCGCTTTAGACATTCTACTAACTATAAGTAACTTTGTAACTACATGTCAACCACGTCAACTAATTCTCATTAATTTGCATCTACATGTCTACTTTCTCAGAGTAGACTGTTAGGGTAGGTTTAGGGTTAGTATAAGTTGAAAAAGAAATTATTAAAAGATATTAAGCAAACAGTGTACTAATACTCTACTAACTGCTAATTGACATGTAGTTGCAAAGTTACTTACTGTTAGTAGAATGTCTAAAGTGGACATCTGAAAAAAGTGTTACCCAATATTTAGCTGTTCAAAAGTATCACTGTGTGATTTTATGTGCTTCATTTACAGGTAATATTCCCACTGGGACAACGGGTGGATGGTATGAAATTTACATGTTATAATATCAGTAGATACATTTTCAGTTTATAACCATGTGTATTTAAAAATCTTAAACTATGGCATACTCTCCAATCGTCTTTGCTGATTTTAATGGAGCGTTTTGGTTATGCCGTCACATTTTACTGGAACGAGGGAGTATATGATAGCAGGGAAAACAGCAAAGAACAGAAGGCAAAAAATAGCAAACATAATTTCTACTTTTTCAAAACAAACAAAAATTATCACTTCGTTCAAAGGCTTCGCTTAAATAAATAAAAATGGATGAGTGGATGGTCAGAAGCTAGAACCAAATTTACCAACTGACTGTCAGCTGATATTTAAGAACCCATTGTGAAATGCTTTTAGAAAATAATGCGGGGTAATAGTAAATGTAGTGATGTTTACATTTAATAGATTTTTCTAGACTAAAATTTTGCTACATTCACTATTTTTGCCAAAATGTTACACCTTTTGTGTTCTTATCAATGGCAAATACTATACATACAGTAAATCAATATAAATACATGTCATATATATTACTGTGGCCTCACTGTGTGGATCATAAAGTCTTAATATAAAAAAGTATTACTTATGTATTATACTGTATACATGAATTATGCATAATATTTGTTTATACAGAAGATCTAATCTGATTTATATATTAATATGGATTAATAAAGACTTTATTTTTATCTGGCAGTATGGGAGAGGAAGAATGAATGGAGGATTGAAGAGAAAGAAATGGGTATTTAGGATGTTGAATGTCAGGAATAAAGAAAATGTAAGTGGGAAGCCTATTTTTAAGCTTGTGGAAAAGGACTCAAAGACATCTTGTCCCCTTGATCGCCCATCATGTTACTCCCGGGTCCTCTGTCATTAGTGATGAGTGGTGTGCCCACTGCATACTGTCGGTTCTAGGGTATGATCATCACCCTGTTAACCACAGAAGGTGGTATGTAGAAAACGTTCAGGTGTACACACCCAGCATATTGAAAGAGCCTGGAGAATATACACAGATCAGAACTGGAGGCTTAGGATGAACGGGACTAAAAGCATGCTATCTGATCACCTCAATGTAATTGAGTGGTATGAATGGCTTGCTAGGAAACATTGTGGTGGAGCCATGGTTGATTAATTCATGGCATTTCAAAACTGTATAAGTGTGTGTGTGTGTGTGTGTGTGTGTGTGTGTGTGTGTGTGTGTGTGTTTGTGTTGTATTTTACAAAAATTCCAATGGTTGTGTGATGTTTTTACCTGTCAGGCCATCTTTTCTTTGTCATGTAAAGGAATGTTTCCGTTATGTCCTGTGTTGTGTCTGCTGTGATCCTTACAAAAGAAGGTTAAGAGATGGCCAACTTTTAAAGTAATGGATCATTAACCCATTACCTGTCATCCCCCATTTTCAGCATGGAGACAAATGACATACCCAAAATTAAAATATTGATTCTCATGAGTCTTTCTTACTAGATACATAATCAACATATTTTTACAAAGCTGACACTTCAAGATTTACTGTTCAGGAATCAGAATTACTCAAACAGTTAAGATAATAAAGATATATAAACTCAAACATGAAAAAATATATATATATTAAAAAAAATGTCAATGTATAAAAAAAATGTTGATGTAGTATATGATTTTAGAAACATAATGAAGCTAAAGCCAGAAGTCTACTAATACTTCATTTGATATTGAGAACATAACCTCAAAAACTGAATTTTATTAAACATTTTCTAAGACTATGTCATGTGTTTTTTTTAGACGTTGTTTCCTAGTGGTTAGAGAGTTTGACTCCTATCCCTATGATTGTGGATTTGAGTCTTATTTCAGCAATACCACGACTGAAATATCATGACAAAATGCATTATGAAGAAGAGCTGCACCTGTTGCAGCTGCATTAGATCTAACGTTAGCATCAAGCTACTTAAGACAATTTATGATTATTAGTATATGTTTACTCAAAACTCACTTTAAACCCCGATCGAGTGTTGGTAATAACTTCCTTTTGCGATCTCATGTGGAATTTGGTTGTTTACTGTTGTAAAAATATGCTATTTATAGCCTTTTATATTGCTGCACAGATTAGCATTTCTGATGTACATTTACAATAATGATATAAATATGCCCCAAATCTCAAGAAAATCACATATCAACCATTTACTAACGTAATTGTGTGTTTAATATTTGGATATTTTGTGGGTACAGAGGTTTCTCTGTGTTGTTGTGGTCAGATATCAACATGGAAGTGTGAAGGAAATGCATCACAGGATGGGACGGGGTGGGATATGATGCACAGTTATGTCATTTTCCAGCATGATGGAGCACCATGTCACAAAGCAAGAGTAAAAAACAAGTTGCTTTAAATATCATTACATTGAAATTTTGGATCCGTGGCCAGGCAACTCCCCATACAGAACCTGTGGTCAGTCATCAAAAGGCGAGTGGACAAGCAGAAGCCCACAAATTGTAATCAACACCAGGATCCGAAGGCAAGAGTGGATTGCCATTAATCAGGATTTGGCCCAGGTGCTAATATCCTTCATGCCAGATAAAATTGCCGAGATTATGAAGAAAGAGTGTCAACACTGTATATATTGACTATTTTTCTTTGTCAATAAAAGCCTTTAAAGCTTACGATATGCTTATTGCTTAGGTTCTTCAAAGTAGCCACCTTTTTGCTTTGATTACTGCTTTGCACACTCTTGGCATTCTCTTGATGAGCTTCAAAAGATAGTCACCTGAAATGGTCTTCCAACAATCTTGAAGGAGTTCCCCGAGAGATGCTTAGCACTTGTTGGCCCTTTTGCCTTCTGTCTGCGGTCCAGCTCACCCCTAAACCATCTTGATTGGGTTCAGGTCCGGTGACTGACGAGGCCAGGTCATCTGGCGCAGCACCCCATCACTCTCCTTCTTGATCAAATAGCCCTTGATGCCTTCAGTGTGACTCATAGTCATGAAAATAAAGAAAACTCTTTGAATGAGAAGGTGTGTCCAAACATTTGGTCTGTACTGTATATGTCACTGCCAAAACTTTTGGGCCCTAACTGTAAGCACAAAAATTACATCATATCATTATCCAGAAATTAAAAATTAATATTCTAAATATTAAATATGGTCAACCATTTAACCAGCCTGTCTCTGTGAATTTTACACATTTGACCTCACTGACAAGATCAGAATAACAATAAATGTGCGCAATATTTTTTATTGAATAATCAGTTTAACACAAAAAGGATGCAACACAATGTGACATACAGAACAAACAAACTAATGTGATGTGGGCTGTTGATGTATGTTTAGGTTGTCTGGCTGTATGGTGACAGAGGAGGGATGTTGTTATGTGTCTTCAGCTCTGGCTTCAAACCCCTCACACTTGAGAGAGCTGGATCTAAGCTACAATCACCCTGGAGATTCAGGAGTCAAGCTGCTCTCTGAAAAAAAGGAGGATCCAAACTGCTCACTGGATAAATTAAAGTATGTTGAGAAGAAAGAGGTTTTAGGTTTTATTGTTTAAACTGTTCAGTGTCTCTGGATAGGTGTTTTTTAGAAAATGCAGCAATATATTTTGGATTTAAAGAGCACTTGTCTTCTTTAAGTCTTCTAGTAAAATCTTAACTAAACTGCTCAAACAAAACAAACGAACAACAAAACAGTACATTAACTCACCCCCTAACTTGCCTCAAAAAAGGAGAAAACAGTGAAATATAACGAAAATGGCAGCCATGTAAAAGAAGGAACAAAAAAGCCCTGACTTTAAAGGGGACATCGGATGCCCATTTTCCACAAGTTGGTATGATTCTTTAGGGTCTTCGTGAAATGTCTGAAACATACTTTGGTTAAAATTCCTCAATGGTTGTGTAAAACAACACTCTTTTTACCTATTCAAAAACAGCTCTGTTCACAGCGAGCCGTGTTTCTTTGACTGATAATGAGCTACTGCTCCCAAGCAATCACCCCAAGTACCCTAGCTACTGCATAGCAATATCTTAGAAACCACCCTGAGTACCCTATCAACTGCATAGCAACAGCCTAGCAACCACCCAGAAAACGTTATCAACCACAAAGCAACCACATCATGGAGTACCTTGTATAGTAAATGCATAGCAACAGCAATTTGTTTACTGACTGAATGTGACTCTGTGTGTGTTTTTTAGTGTGGATCATGGGGGAGAATCCAGGATTACAGCAGGACTACAGAAATGTACGTCTACACACACTCAGACACACCTAAACACACACAAACACACTCACCTGTTTTTATACATCATGGGGAGTCACCTGTCAGAATTGCTACATAATGGGGACAACCCTTTCATATGATCCTATAGAACAAAAAAATAATAATGTTACAAAAACTAAAAAGCCTGTTTGCCTGACTTCAGATTACAAATATTCCACTTCAAAAGTTATGAATCTGACGCAGTGGTTACTTGTTGTGGGGACATTTCTGGTATTCTGGGGTCAGCCAAACACACAACCAGTTTTTGGTCATTGTGGGGATTGAACTCTGACTCATTTAAACTGACTTCAACACATTTCTAAAGCAGTTTGCAAAAAGACAATCTACTTTTGAATAGAACAGTAGCTCCAAAAAATGCTTTATTATTTATAGATTTATAGATGTTTATATTTAATACAAAGTAACATTGCTTGTAAAAAGCCTTCATAAAAACATTTGACAAACGTAAAAACATTTTGACAAACATCTGTGATCTGTGAAAAAAACCTTAGGAGAAACCAGGCTCAGTTGGGTGGCCAGTTCTCCTCTGGCCAAACAAAACCAGCAGTACAGACTGGATCTGGTGGCTTCGGTGATCTCGGAATGAGAGAGAAACAGACTAATTTTAGTGTAGATGTCATTCTTCTAATGATGTAGCAAGTACATCGGGTGTTATAGGAAGTGTTCCCAGTTCCGATTTACCTAATTAATGCAGCCTAAAAATCCTTTAACGGATTTGGATATTAGAAGCATATTAGTGTGTTATGTGTAAGCCAGGTTAAAGAGAATGAAAAGTGCGTGTTTGTGATCAAAGAGAGCGATTGTAATGGGACAGAGTTGAAAGGATTGCCTGGCATTATTGGGATGAATGTGTTGAGTGAAGTTAAGGATCTATTCATGACCACTAAAGACATGAAGAAGATGGACAGGCAGAGGTGGGTAGTAAGGAGTTACATTTACTTCGTTACATTTACTTGAGTAATTTTTTGGGGTAACTAATACTTTTCGGAGTATATTTAAAGATGGGTACTTTATACTCTTACTTGAGAAATTTTTGGGGGAAAAATCTGTACTCTTACTTCGTTACTGTGGGCGACGCACCTCTTGTTAATTTATCTTAATGCAATAAATGTTATAAATGCTTCAGTTTGATCCAAACACGCTGTCTACTTTTCTCTGGGCAATGAGCGATGCCCATTCGCGAATGATTCATTCTTTTGAGTCAATTCTGTTCAAAGGTTTGATCAAACCAATTTGCAAACGAGTGAATTGGTTCATGAATCAGTTTGAAGAGTCGTTCAGTTCCCTGCTGCACGAGCTGAGACTATGAAGCGGTTCGCTCAGAGTTGTAACGTTTAACATCAGCAACGTTGAAAACGGGGCTATGGAACTGCACTAAATTGAAAGCAAATCTGCAAAGGCTATTATTTGCTTGCGATGGAGATCCTTATTAGATGAACGCGTGTGCTGTCTACTCTTTAACAGATAATAACTTGGGCTATATTCGATTACAGTACACGATACCACTGTGACATTAGTTTTTTGTACGTGTGTGGCTTATAACAGAGGGGAGTCATGTTGAATGCAGCTTCCTTTATTGATTTCACAGTGTTAACAGTTTCAGTGATTTTAATGGGAGTTTCTGAGAGTGATTGAACTCTAGACTGTCAGTGAAAATGATCTTTAATAATGTAAATGTTATTTGCTCTCTTTCTGAACAATGAAAGATTAGTAGCAATATTTATATCACATTACCTTTCAACTTTTAATATAAAGTCAGTCGTATTAAAAATATGTTATGGCATGACATACCACCAAAAGTGAGCTGTCAAGTGTTGGTTGAGGCCTCGTCAAATGTCAGCTTGCCTAAGAGTGTTCTGACTGCTAATGTGCTTGCTAAGACAGCTGATGGTAAAGTTCCAGTCAGAGTGTTAAATTCTAGTGAAAAGCCTGTAAAGCTCCCACCACGATGTAAGATCGCAGCACTGTCCAAGCCCCAGGAAGATGTGCCAAGAGTGATTGTAGAGTTTGAGGAGAAAGAGGATGCTTTGCATGTTAAAGCTGTGCAGCAACATCAGGTGTAGGCAGAGATAAGCACCACAGAACAGCTGCCAGTTCCAGTTCAAATTAATCTAGAGAACCTCATAGAAATACAATGTTGCAAACTCCAAAACTTACTGGCTAAGCACAGTGATGTGTTTTCAAAGAACGATTGTGACTTCGGTTATACAACCGCTGTCACACATAGTGTCCCAACAGGAGATGCTCCTCCCATTAAGCAAAGACATCGCAGAATCCCACCTCAGGTTTTTCAGGAAGTGAAAAAACATGTTCAAGATTTAGTATCTCAAGGTATTCTCAGAGAAAGCTGTAGTCCATGGGCATCTCCAGCTGTGATCGTGATCAAGAAAAATGGCAGCGTACGCTTTTGCTGTGATTACAGAAGGTTGAATAAAGTGACCTGCAAAGATGCTTATCCTCTCCCTCGTCTGGAGGAATCGCTGGATGCCTTGGGAAATGCACAGCTGTTCTCCACCCTTGATCTTACCTCCGGATATTTCCAAGTAGCGATGAGTGAGGAGGATAGAACAAAGACGGTGGTCACCACTCCCTTTGGACTTTTTGAATGGACCAGGATGGCATTTGGACTTTGCAATGCACCTGCAACATTCCAGCGTCTGATGGGGGTGGTGCTCGGTGATCTAACGTTTGACATACTGCTCATCTACCTTGATGACATTATTGTTTTTTCAAAAGACTTAGAAACCCATTGTCAAGACTGGAAATAGTATTCAACCGATTGAGACAGCATGGTTTGAAACTGAAACCCAGCAAGTGTTTCCTTTTGAAACCCGAAGTGAAATTCTTGGGTCACCTAATTTCCTCCCAGGGAATAAAGGTGGATGGAGAGAAAACTCAGGTGTTGGAATCCTGGCCTGCACCCACTAATGTTAAGGAGTTAAGACAGGTTCTTGGATTCATGAGTTACTAGAGGAGGTTTGTTCCTGGTTTTGCTCAGTTAGCCCGGTCCCTTCATGCCCTGGTTGGTAAAGGAGGGAAAGAGAAAATCGTTGAACCTCTTAACTGGACAACAGAATGTCAAATTGCATTTGACAAACTCAAGCAGTGTTTAATGTCTCCGCCAGTTCTCGTGTACCCGGATTTCAGTCAGTCTTTTGTACTCACAACTGATGGTCCTGCCTGCATGGTCTTGGGGCTGTGTTAAGTCAACGACAAGGAGGGGTTGAGCGTGTGATCTCGTATGCAAGTTGGGGTCTTCGTGGATCAGAAAAGAATGATAGAAACTACAGTGTTTCAAGCTAGAGCTACTTGCCTTGAAATGGGCTGTAACTGAAAAGTTCAAAGAATACCTGATCTACTCCAAGTTCTCTGTGATAACTGATCACAACCCTTTGCGCTACTTGGCGACCGCTAATTTAGGAGCTGTTGAACAACGATGGATAGCTCAGTTGTCAGAATTTGATTTTGAAGTCTACTACAAACAAGGACGGCAAAACACAAATGCCGATGTGTTATCAAGGATTCCATCCGGTGAGGAGCCTGAGCAAGAGGACTCTGCTAAAGACTTCATTAGGATGAATTCAGATGAAGTGCGTGCATGTTTATGGCCAGTTGCCAACAAGCATCAGATAGTACAAGCATCGGTTCATGTATCAGTGACGAGGAAAGCCCCTGGATATAGCTGGAATTATATAGAAGAGCAACAAAAGATCGACCCTCATATAGCTCCTATATACCGTGCTGTACTTACCAACAAGTTCCGGAGTCCAGTTGAGCAACACAGTATGGATGTTGAGTTAAAAAAGCTTTCTAGACAATTCACACGACTCAAGCTTAAAAAAGGAGTGATGTTCCATTCTATCTTTGATCCCCGGGATGGAGAAGAAATTTGTCAATTAGTGGTTCCAGAATCCTTGCGTTACAAAGTGTACGAGAGTCAGCATGACCATTGTGGCCATTTTGCAGAAAGAAGCACTCTGGAGTGCATGAGGCGGAGCTATTACTGGCCGACAATGAGTAAGGACATTCAGAACTGGATTCAGGAATGCAAGAGATGTGACCTTGCTAAAGACGTTTTTCCTAAAATACGAGCCCCAATGACATGTTCTAATGTATCTGCCCCGCTGGAAGTCCTTGCTATGGATTATACAGTCTTGGAGGAATCCGTGGGAGGATATGAAAATGTCCTCGTTCTAACTGACATGTTCACTCGTTTCACGGTAGCAGTGCCAACCAGAAATCAGACTGCTCACACTACTGCAAAAGCCCTTGTGCAGCATTGGTTTGTCCACTACGGCTGTCCTGCACGACTACATTCCGACCAAGGACCAAAAGGAATTGGAAACAGTATCTGCCTGAGTTAGCTATGGCATACAATAGCCGAATCCATACTTCAACTGGCTATTCGCCATTCTATTTAATGTTTGGAAGGGATGCCAGAATGCCGAAGGATATCCTTAATTGGAGAGACTTGGAGGACAGTAGAGCTGATAATCTTGATGATTGGGTGAAAAACCATCATGACAGATTGAAGACTGCCGTTGAAGTAGCCAACTCGGCTACTTCGAGGAGGCTTCAAGGAGAAGAAAAAGAGCCTATGATCGGAAATCGCATGCCACACTTGTGAGACCTGGTGACCGGGTTCTGTTACGGAACCATTCGCATAGGGGAAGGAATAAGATACAAGACCATTGGGAACCCTTGCCTTACACTGTAGTGAAACAGAATCACACAGACACTCCAGTTTACACCATTCGCCCAGAGAAAGGGGGCCCATGTAAAGTTGTACATAGGGATCAACGCAAGCATTGCACTTTTCAGTCATCACTACCACCTTGCACATCTAGACATGAATCTAGAGCACACATAGGTCAGGCACACACTGATTCAGAAGATCCTGATGTTCTTGCAGTCCCTGTTGTTACATTTGCACCCGCTACACTCACAGACACACAAGGTAAAAGGGCAGGTGGGGATGAATCAGAGACAGGTATCAGGGACCATGTCGATGAAATGTCAGCTGATGATTCAGTAGATCAGTCTGTACTCGAGTCTATGAGTTCAGGTGGTTCCGAAGCTGAAAGTGAAAATGAAAGTATTACTGAACCTAGACGTTCACAGCGTTTGAACAGAGGTACTTTACCCGTTAGGTATAGGACTGACTATGTCTTGAAATAAGCTTATGTCAACCTAAAGGTTTGTGTGTTTCTTTTAATGTGAAGGTTTTTCAATCTTGCTAATTGAAAGTGTTTCATTGCTGTACTTGAAAAGAACTTGGAAAGAATATTTACCTGCTATTCTCTGTCATTTATTTTTCAGGACTGAGTTGCTGAAAGGAAGTCTGATGGAATGGCAGGGTTTGTCATGGGCGCCGCCATTTTAGGTTTTGACGAGTTGCGCGGAGAGAGCAGAGAAGAGCAGCGGTGAGCTGAAATTGAATGTTGATCTCAGGTAGTCAATCGCGGGAAAAAAGTCCCGTTTAGACCCGCGACATACATAAGAGCTGCATGACGTTGCCTCCGAGACTTTGTGTATGTGAACCAGTTTAACGAAGTAAGCGTTAAAACGAGTTTTCTAAAGTGTTCATGCATGAAGCTGGGCAAAAGGCCTGTTAGTTTCATTAAGTCTCAGTCACGATAATAGTCTCGTGTTTTCTTTGTTTCAAACTGGTTTTGTTTCATTTGTTCAAACCAACTTGAAACAGTGAGCGCTATTACTGATTGTGTGAATTAAAAGGTTCGCTGAGTCATCGGATAGGGTCGTGCGTTGTTTGTCTTATCATTGTGCATCCATCAGCTGGGATTGCGGTCTCGTTGAATCAAGCTGCCGTCGTCAGGATCGCGAGGACAATCGCTGAGGGTTAGTGAGTGAAGAAACAGTACCCTGCCATCCATTGGACATCCTTCGGCACCTCATTCACGAACCAAGTGGTGATATAAATTATTTTCCTCTTTTACTTCCGAAAACTGGTAAGCAAACTGACATTTTCTGTCAGTGAGTCATCTGAAGTGAACTGTTAAATCATACAGTTATTTTTGATGGAACTGTGATAAGTGAATTTTCCTGCAAAGGGATTCATAGTCTTTCTTTTGTGTACATAACTGAACTTTGTGGGACTGTGAACTCCATATATGGACAGAGTATAACTTCTTACCTTTCGTTTCTTGGATTTTTGAATTGGATCTTGGATTTTTGAGCTGGATTGAAGTGAACTTCAAAGTGTACTTTGTTTGAAAGGTTGAGTTAACTGTGAAACGTTCAGTCTAACGTTACTTACAGTAAGTGACACTGATTCTTTTTTACCTCAGATTGAACTGTAACTGACACAAATCTGTTGATTTTTAATCTCTATTATTTTCAACATTTCTTTTATTTCACTTTGATTTGAAATTGATTTTTTTTTCAACATTGTGAAAACAAGGAAAATGTAATCATTTAAATTCTTGCACTAGATATAAATGTAAAATTTGTTTGTTAACTGAAACCTGTTTATGCTAATTTTTAGTCACTTATACTAAGGAGTGGGGGCGTCTTACCTATCCTGTTAGATTCAGGGGAGGGCGGGTTTTGCAGTTAACTAGGTTTACCTCCTGGGTTTTCTACATATACACACTTCAGGTGGCTGCCGTGTATTGAGTAAATCCTGAAGCCCACCTCGCCGATTCTTGAGCATTACACATTGCAACACGATAGACACAACATACAACTAGTCTAACAGTTGTACAAAGACTAAAAGCATTGGGTGGGGGGACTAGGATCCTGTTGCTCACTCAGTCATCCTTAGTATAGTGCTGAATATTTCCCCCACAAGGCGGTGGCATATTCCCCTCCGCCACACATGCAGTAAGACTTTGTGTAAAGGTCTTTCTTTTACATTTTTACTGTAGCCTAAGACTATCTCACGTTTTAAAATTAACTCTTACTTTAAATATTATAATGGTTTTTAAGGATGTAAAAATGTTATAATATAATGCTATTGATGATTTACTTGTCCTTTCATCTTAGTTTACAAACTGTCATTTTATTATTACAGTCAGTTCAAATTTCATCCCTTTGCGCCACCTGGCGGTAGTTAAGCGAATTATTTTAACACGCAACTGAATTCAGTTAATGCCGCGGCACCGCTGCGGCGGTAAAGCCCATTTAGCTTGTCCTCCTACTGTATCCTTATGCTTTTCAATAGTTAATAAAAGACATACACAATAAGTGATTATAAACCTGATATTCAAATGTGTGGGTTACATATAAATGAATATGGAGTTAAGCAATGGACTGATATTTATAAGTCTTTTTGAGTTCATTAAAAGACAGTTCTTGTGCCATTCTCTGACAAAAGATATTCTGTGGGCACCAGAGGTTAAGAGGTCCCCTTAAGAATTTCAGTCTGGTTCTGCTAGGTGGGGGGAAGTGTTTATTACTCTCATGCAGTTGTTTACATGTGCTGGCCTGCGTTGCATCTTGATTACTTGCCCCAAAAATCTCTTCTCTGAATTGAAATTGTCAATAATTGTTGTGGTGGTGTTAATGTTGAAAGCTGTGAAAGAGTTGGTTGGTAGGTTATCTTGTGGCACTAGGAATAATTTATGACTTCCTGTTGCCTTTCTGAGGAAATCGGCTCATGTTTCAACCACAGTCCTAATTTGTCTGGTTTGGGTCTGATATGCTACATAACTCACTTTAATACCTGATTATAAGACACAGAACAGAGCACATGTTCACAAATTATGTGTGTCAACCTCAAAACAAATCTAAAATTAGGCGAGCTACTTCTCAAAGCAAAGTCCAGGGACCTATAGCCTAGGGCATTGTTCATCTCGCTACAGAAAATATATGATAGGACTAGGAATAAAACAGAACTATACTGATATGCAAATTTTGGTCATGCATTTGTTATTTTCATTTGAAAAGACATGATGCTGGACAAAAAATACAGCAAATACAGAAAATTAACCTATCGAAATGCAGAGTGCAGACCCTTTACCACAAACTTAGTCACTGCTCGGTGACATTCGTTTATCCTCGCCTCCGTCATTTTATTCTTCCCTGCCTCTGTTAACAGAGTAGCTAGAGGTGCACGAGGGATACTTGCTGTAGCCTCCGAGCCAGCAAGAATCTGTCCTTTATCATCATAATCTAAATTTGATGGACAATGAAAATGGGGATTATTTGTATAATAAAAGTTTACACAATGAAATGGTGCTCACAAGTTGTCTGGAGACAAGTTACCTTCGGCATTAGTAACAGATGGAACATTTTGGAATTGGTCAATGAGAGTGCAATCCAGAATGTCACGAGCCAAAATCCAGCATCTCTCCTCTGGACCATAGCCCTCCCAGTCTACAAGGTATTGATAACCTCTACCCCTCCGTCTCACATCAAGGAGCTGCCATACTGCATAAGCCGGAGACCCCTTGATGAGTCTAGGAAATGTCTAATGACTAACATCCACATAAACTTGAGTTTGATCAAACTTCATTGGTTTGTTCGTTGTATGATGCCGATCTTATATATGTGACTATTAGGAGTCAAAGTTATAGTGCCACCAAGTAGCAGCAGGAAGTGTGTCATTTTCAAAATGCTTGGAATTCAGCATCTTATTTTTACTCAATTTGCTTGAAACTTCTTCATTATAATATCAAAACACGGGTAATACAAAAATTTTAAGGCGATATTAATAGCTATAATATTATTGCCATGGCAACCTGTGAAGCTGTCTTGCTTCAGGTGTATTTGATTAGGGTTAAAGCTAAACTTTGCAGTACAGCCGATCGCCATTAACAGAGTTGTCGCTGTTAACCGTAAAACAAAAGTAAACATCTTGACTGATGAAGTTCGAGTTGACCGTTGCTGCTCTCACTATGCGTTGCAGAGTCTTTCGGCAGGACGCATTGCAGGCGCCATACCACACAGTGATGCAGCTCGTCAGGATGCTCTCGATGGTGCCTCTGTAGAAGGTGTACATGATGGGGGGTGTGGCTCTGGCTCTCCTCTGTTTATGTCTATGAAGAATCACAAAGGTACTGGGTTACTCCGCCGCGATACCCCCGAAGCAATCTAAAATAGTCAGAATATAAACACTTATTATAGGTGCACCCTAGTGATTCAGGACAAGCCAAAAACACGGTTTGGAAAATGTATTCATGGTGTACTCGCTTATTATATACATTTTTCTACATTTTGAACACAAACAAAGTTACGGACCGCCGCTCTGATTGGTTGATTTCTTACCGGGAGCGGTCTGTAACTGCAAATGGCAATAGGACCACTGGGAGGAGCCAGAGGAGCTTGATTTTTTTCACAGATTATTTGTCTCATATTCTACTGTCAGGACATAATAACAGGTTTAATAAATATGTAAAAAAAATATTTTTTTTTACAAAAGTTTCCTACTGCACCTTTAATAAAGAGGTTGGAGTTGTGTGACGGTGTGCAGTCATGGGTCAGCAGAGTGAAGAGGAAGGGGCTCAGCACACATCCTTCGGGGGCCCCAGTGTTCAGTGTGATGGTGCTGGATGTGTTGCTGCCGACCCGTACTGCCTGAGGTCTTCCAGTCAGAAAGTCCAACAGCCAGTTGCACAACGAAGTGTTGAGCCCCAGTTGGATCAGTTTGTAGATGAGCTGTTGAGGGATTATCGTGTTGAATGCTGCACTGAAGTCTATGAGCAGCATTCTGACATATGAGTCCTTTTTGTCCAGATGGGTGAGTGCTGAGTGGACGGCAGTGGCAATGGCATCATCGGTCGACCGGTTAGACCGATATGCAAACTGGAGTCCAGGGAGGGGGGGGGGGGGGGGGGGGGGCAGACTTGATGTGGTGCATGACTAGCCTTTCAAAGCACTTCATGAGAATGGGGGTAAGTGCAATAGGACGGTAGCCATTGAAGCAGGATGGAGATGGCTTCTTTGGGACTGGGATGATGGTAGTGGTTTTAAAGCATGTGGGAACAGCCTGACTCAGTGATATGTTGAAAATGTCTGTGAAGACATCAGTGAGTTCTGCTGCACAGTCTTTCAGTACACGCCCAGGGATGTTGTCAGGACCTGGAGCTTTGCGTGCATTGATCCTGCTGAAGGATCTCCTCACGCTGTCTGGGGTCTGCGTCATCACCTGGTCGCCGGGAGGAGGTGGAGTCTTCTGTGCAGTGGTAGTGTTTTGTTGCTCAAAGCGAGCGAAGAAGGTGTTCAGCTCGTTCAGCAGAGAGATGTTGTTGTCACAGGTCCGTGGTGGGGGCTTGTAGTCCGTAATGGTCTGTATCCCCTGCCACAGGTTCCTAGTGTCTCTGCTGTCACTTAATTGATGAGCATTCTACTAAGGCAGTGAAAAAGGAAGTTGCTGTAAAAAAGGCAAGCAATGTCCGATCTTCCCCAAACTTCACACGTGTGATAGGTGTTCTGTCCTGAACAAACAACCATGACCAAATTCAGTTATAGTCATAGCGCCACCTGCTGGTAACAGGAAGTGACATGGTTAACACTATTACAGACTCCTAGGAACATATTAAAAAGTGTAAACAAGTGTTAAATAGGCTGGCAACATACTAGATACATACTAATACATGCTAGCAACATTCGCTAAGTGTTAAAGCATGCTAATAATGTAGTGAAAAAGAAAGTTGCTGTAACTAAGGCAAGCAATGTCCGATCTTCCCCAAACTTCACACGTGTGATAGGTGTTCTGCTCTGAACAAACACCCATGACCAAATTCAGTTATAGTCATAGCGCCACCTGCTGGTAACAGGAAGTGGCATGGTTAACAATGTTATGCACTATTTGCAACACAATAAAATTTGCCATTGTGTGCTAATCATGCTAGAAAAAATTTCAAACATTCTAACAACACTTACTATGTGCTAAAGGATGCTATTAATACTATGAAACAGGAAGTTGTTGTAACTCATGCATACAATTCCCAATCTGACCCAGACTTCACATGTTTTATAAGAGTCCTGGCCTGAACACAACTAAAGGCCAATATTCAATTATAAGTATAGCGCCGCCTGCTGGCAACAGGAATGACTTATTTCATACTAACCTAAACATGAGATGTCTGATCTGCCTGAAACTTTGCATGTTTGGTAAGAGGCCTGGCCTAAAGACATTTACATGGCGATATTCAGTTATAATCATAACGCCACCTGTTGGCAGCAGGAAATGTGGCAAAAATATTTACTATTTTATAAGCATATGGCCCAACGTTCACGGTTCCTCCTATGGGCACCGGGTGGTGGTGAGCCCGGGTGCGAGGGCCCGTTCATCGCTGCTTGCAGCTTTAATTATTCTTCTTCTTCTTCTCCGTAATGAAGCGTATTTTTGAGGGCCTAAACATGCTCCAAAACTCACGAAACTTTGCACACGCATCAGGACTGGCGAAAATTTACATCTGATATAGGTTTCAGAAGTGGGTGTGGCAAAATGGCTCGGTAGCGCCACCTGTTAAATTTCAACAGAGTGCGCCTCGAGCTGTGTTTCACGTACATTCATGAAAATCGGTACACACATGTAACACACCATTACCTACAAAAAAGTCTCCTGGTACAAAATCCAAAACCCAACAGGAAGTAAGTTATTTTGAATTTCCTGTATGATTTTTGTGACATTTTTGCCATTTCCATGCCTTGTACTTTGACGAACTCCTCCTACAGTTTTAATCGGATTATCTTAAATTACTAACTTAAACATGAGATGTCTAATCTGCCTGAAACTTTGCATGTTTGGTAAAAGTCCTGGCCTAAAGACATTTACATGGCGATATTAAGTTATAATCATAACGCCACCTGTTGGCAGCAGGAAATGTGGCAAAAATATTTACTATTTTATAAGCATATGGCCCAAAGTTCACGGTTCCTCCTATGGGCACCGGGTGGTGGTGAGCCCGGGTGCAAGGGCCCGTTCATCGCTGCTTGCAGCTTTAAGTAGGGCCCGAGCACCGATGGTGCGAGGACCCTCTTGGAATTGCTCCGTTTATTATTATTATTAGGGCTATCAAGCCTGGAGGGCGAGAGCCCTATTGTTTTCCTTAGGATTATTTGTTATTATTATTATTATTATTACTATTTATTATTATTATTTTTCTTCAAGGTTTCGGGGCTTTTGGGGCCCTTAACATGCTTAAAAAGTCTTGAAAATTGGCACACACATTGGAACCTGCGGCCATTAGGGCCGGGCAGAGACTGATACACGGGCGTGGCACAGGGGCTCTACAGCGCCCCCTGGAATATGGAGGGCCATATATCATACATACTTGGTCCTAGACGTACGAAACTCGGTACACATATAGAACTCATCAATACAAACAACTTTCGTATTGCATATCATAGGCTCCGCCCAACAGGAAGTTGGCTATTTGGGGTTTATTATTCATATTTGTCGTCAAAGTTGTGGGGGCTTTTGGGGTCCTTAACATACTCAAAAACTCTTGAAAATTTGCGCACACTTTGGAATATGCAGAGGCTGGGACCCGGGCGTGGCACAGGGGCTCTACGGCGCCCCCTGGAACACAGTCAGAAATGTTGATGTATAGCTCACACATACTTGCACATATTCATATGAAACTCAATACACATATAGATCTCATTGTGCCGAACAATTTTCGTATTGCACGTCATTGGGCTCCGCCCAACAGGAAGTCAGCTATTTAGAGTTATGTAAAAAGCGCATGCTCATGAAATTATGGCGAGAATTGAGAAACAGGAAGTGTCTAATACCATCCACATACATTTCCTGATTTCAATCAAACTTCATCAGATTATTCATTGTATGATGTCGATCACATATATGTGACTATTAGGAGTCAAAGTTATAGCGCCACCAACTGGCAGCAGGAAGTGTGTCATTTTCAAAATGCTTTGAATTCAGCATCTTATTTTTACTCGATTTGCTTCAAACTTCATCAGAATAATGTTAATACACAGCCGATATGAATCTGCTGGGGCAAATTGGATATCTAAAAATATTGTTGCCGTGGCAACATGTCAAACTGGAATACTTCTCAGGTGATTTTGAGGCATATAACATGCTTAGAATTTCATCAAACTCAGAACACATATCAGTATTAGTGACAGCTAGACACTGGCAAAAGTTCATAAGAGGGCGTGGAAGAGGCACTCTATAGCGCCACCTTTTGTCAAAAGTGGGGGGGTTAGTTTTAGCTACAGACACCAAACTCAGTACAAAAATTGTTCTTATCAAGACGGACAACTTTCTAATTCACAGTCATCAGCTACGACCAACAGGAAGTCGGCTATTTTGATTTGAATGTGGATTGTTTTTTACATTTAGCTGTGAATTAATGCATAGTGCTCAGAGGAGAGTAACACTATATACACCAAACTTTGTCTACATGTTGAAAAAACATTGAGGAACTTAAATTGTGAATGGGTTTTGGATAGCTTGGATGGTTTTGTCGTGGTGATTTTTTTAAATGACAGTAAAAATGGAATTATTAATTTTCCTGCATTTCTAAATTCCAAACACTTCAAAACCTTTTTTCATACAGAAAAAAAATCATTCTGAGGAAATATGCATAGTTTCATGACTTTACAACACTGTATGGATAACAGAAAATTCAAAAACTGTCAGACATCTCATCTCACTCTGTCCCTCTGTTTGAGTGTGTGTGCTTAGACTTCCATTGTCTGAGAGAAATAGCGCCTACAGGTGCATATCCTGGACTAAAAAAGGGAGGAGACTCTCTTTTGGTTTCACTTTTAAATCGGTTAAAATACAAATAAATACTTGGATTTAATTCACACTGACAAGCTAAACCAACATATATGATTATTATCAGGTCAGGGCTCATTAATAATTGATGTGTGGTCAGTGATACGTGAGAAACATGAGAGATGAATCACCGCTCTGAGCACCAGCTTGTGGAATGATGAGCTCAGAAAAAACGAGTTTATTCTTGTTTTATAGCTATTAAAAACAAAGTATTGCAGCGATATCACACAATACACCCATTAGAACACACCAAGAGCTAAATTAAGATGTTTTTGAACTGTTTGTGTGAAAATGAAATATTTGCGGCTGCCTATCTGAAATCACTGCCTCCGATCAGCGCGCACAGTGTCACAAGTTCAAAACAAACGAATTCTTGTTTAAGAGCTTTTTAAAATAAATTATTGCCATAAATGCACACATTACACCCATTATAACACAACACGAGCTAAATTCAGGTGTTTGTGACCCGTTTATGTGTGCAAGACTATTTGAAAGCGCGACTGGCCGAATAACATATATCTCTCGAACTGCAGGATTCTGCCTTTCGTCCTACGAACGAACAGATCACGGGCAAGATTATTTCAAAATACATAATAGCCTGGCTAATATAAACGAAAACAGCCACGTGAACATAAACTGTTGAGAAATAAATCTGAAGTGGATCTACTGGATTTTAATATTAAGTGACCGCATATACCAGCTGCTTCTGTCTTCAATTTTAATCTATATAAAAAATTAAACTCATTCATCTTGGCTGCTTTTTTAATGTGTGTACGTATTTATTTATTATTTTGCTCTAACAAGACTTAATCTATATTTAATTAAATCAATTACATTATATTTTACATTTGATTTGTCCATTTCTGCATCTAAACGCCTAAAAACCTAAAACATGCTCTATTATACTATTGTTAGCAATTTCTTTATCGTCCAATTTATCTGGTGAACACACTTTTATTTTCATAATAAACTTATTTGTTAGATTATACACAGTTATAGTGGTCTATAATAAATATTAACAGGTTTTATTCAAGCTGTTTAGAATGAATGCAGTAGGTTAATTTTTTGAAATGTCAATCCAAAAAAAATAAAATAAATAAATAAATAAAAAACATTGGAAAACAATAACTGTTGTACTTTTTTATACATTTTGTATAATTTCATAGTTTATGCATTATAATTATAAAAACAAATAAATTTAGCCACTCACATATAAATCTTAGGCCTTATCCTTTTCTGACAGTTTTCTGACCTTATTTGTGCTGCAAATAATAATTTCAAACTAATTTGATACTGACCTCTGACATCCTGTGACATGATATTTATTTGAATTTACATAATCTCATGGATGTAACTGTAAATCTGTTCAGCTCACAGATCAAGACTAAGCTGTAATGCAAGCAGAACTTTCACAAATGCTTGTAGGTCAATAAAATCATTACAAAACACTTACAAATCATTTAAGGGATTTGATAACACTGTAAAATAATGTTTAATTTGTTAACATTAGCAAATGCATTGATAACACTTTATAATAACTGCACTCATTAGTAAATAGTCAGTTCATGCTTTATAAAGCCTTGTCCCATTATTTATAGTCAGTAGTAAGCAGTTTATAAATACAGCTATAAATAGCTTGTTCTTGGTTTATAAGCACATTTATTAAAAAGGAGAGTAAAGGGTCAGTTTTCTTCCTATGAAAATAAAAGAAATAAAAATAAACAAACAACAACACAGATTGATACAGAACTCAGAAATTTGATTGTGGATTTATGATAAAACCAGCCTGTAAATGAATTCATACTCCTCCAAGAAGACACAAGTAGTTCACACCAAACCTTTTAACATGAAGCCAATATACTGAAGATGTTAAATTGCGAATGGGTTTAGGATACCTTAAATGGTGTGGCCATAGCGATTTATTAAAGTAACATAAAAAAATACAATAGTTATTTTACTATATCTTTAAAATTTTTCATTCCAACTCTTCATAATTTTTTATATACGTAGAAGTCATCATTTGAAGGAAGCACAGTAAGTTTCATAGCTTTATCATTTTCAAGAGCCAGCATAAAATTAAAACTATCATAACATATAAATCAAGCTTGCAATTCTTAGTACCAATAATGGCCACCAGATGGAGCGATATGATTACTTTTAAATAATTATTGTAGAAACAAGTATGATTTAAATCATTTATAGAAATCTTTCAAAGATAAATAATATGAATTTTATGTATTTTACTGATAAAATGACCCTCACTTAATTAGAATAACAAGCTGAATTATTGTGAACTGTATATTAAGAATAATTCTTTATAGGCTTTATGGACAGATAAGTTTTGAGTGACTCTTGAAGGATCAGCACCACATCCTCTTTTACCACTGTTTAAAGAATGTATCTTACAGAACAGGTGCGAATGAATTTTGAATAGCTTGAATGGTTTTGTCGTGGTGATTTTTTGAAATAACAGTAAAAAAGTAACCAGTAAATGTATTTTATTTTTTTTAAGTGCAGCTTCTAAACACTTCAAAAAAATGTACACATAGAAGACAAGTCATTCTGAGGAAATATGCATAGTTTCATGACTATACAACACTATATGGATGATAGAAAATTAAAAAACTATCATACATCTGATGTCACTCTGTCCCTCTGTCACTGTGGGTAATGTGTGTGTGTGTGTGTGTGTGTGTGTGTGTGTGTGTGTGTGTGTGTGTGTGTGTGTGTTTGTGTTAAGTGAATTAGGTGTGAAACTATCAGGGAGCATTTAGTCTCCATCGCCAACATTTTACAGAACTGCCACTTTCCTGGAGTCTCACAATTACAATGTGTCAGGTTCTGAGAGATCTAAGATTCCAAAAAATTATTTAATTAGAATACCATGAAGTATTGTGAAATACTATATATTAAGACTTTATATATAGGCTTTATGAACAGATAAGAGTGACTTGTGAAGGACCAGCACCACCTCCTCTTGTCCGATGGTTTGAGGAATATATCTTCCAGAATCCGGGATTAAGATTTAGGAGCTCATTTTTATTCCACCTCCTTTCCTGAAAGTCTGTCTTGCAGAATTGACTAAAAATCTTCATATTAATTCCTTATTATTTTGCAATTCTTTTTGTCAGTTCTTCTTAACCAGTTTTTTTCTTCTTCTTTTCTGACCTCATGACCCAGTCAGAATTTTTTGTACAATGGTCAAGTCTTAACTTATCCATTTCTGTATTGCAGTTGTGTTTGATATTTCTCATGGGTATTTCATAATTTTCGACATTGAGTAAAACAGTTTGAGTTAAAACTCTTTTTTTTAGCGCATTTCATTTGTAAAAGAAAACATGCCTAATAATTCTGCACACATGAATATAAGGAGTTTTTCTCTTCCAGCTTTCCTGGACTATTTTATAGCACTCATAAATGATTAAATAAAAAATTATGGTAGTTATTAAGATTGATATGGTTTGGAATTGGTAAAATGTGCTTGGAAAAAAATCACAATAAAACAATGTTTTAATGTTTAAGTTTGGAATATTAACTGACATGAACGAATGCTATATAAATATTGTTCATGTTAACATAATGTTTATAAATGAAATCTTATTGCAAAGTGTTACTAAAGTTATATATATATATATATATATATATATATATATATATATATATATATTGTTCTGTGAATGTGATTTTAAAGTCTAGATGATTCGGATTAACCCTTTAACTGCCATATCCTTTAAAACCTCACTGCCAGAGAGATATTGTGAGTGCATGTGCCCGCTGGGCACAGTTTACCTGATGCCACCGGGGTGGTGATGGCATTGGTGGCTTGAGCCCGCCATCACTGCTTGCAGCTATATTTAGGGGCCAAGCACCGAAGGTGCGTAGGCACCTATTGTAATTGTTGGCGTTATTATTCTGCTTCTTCTTCTTCTTCTTCTTCCGCCGCAAGTCTATGGCAGCCCATAGAACCGATTGCGGGAAAGTTGTATAATTTGGCATACTGATAGAGGACAGTCCCAACATTAACTATAGCAAATTTGAACTCTCTATCTCCTACTCTCTTGCGCCACCACTTGTCCAAACTTTCAATGTTTGAATGCTAATAACTTTTGAACCGTAAGCCAGAAAATGGAAATTCCAGAAAAAGAGATTTTTTCCTCTGAATCCTTGGCTCATGCCAAGTCGAATGAACCCCAAAATTCAAAAATCGCAAGGTTTAGTTTTTTCGCTATTTTCAATTATTCGAAAAACATACTTTTTCGAACTCGTCCTAGACGGTTAGTCCGATTGCCACGAAAATTGGCTCAGATCATCTTCAGACAAGGCCGGCAAAAGTTATGGAATTCAAGTTGATTCGTCCAAATGTTGTCGAATGACACGTAAACAAATTTGACGAAAAGCACGCAAAAATGCACGTGAGGCTATATCTCGGCAACGGTTTGTCATATTGAGACCAAACTTGGTGCGTGTTATAACAAGCATGAACTGAGACTACCTGCAGTGTTTCGACACAGCGCCGCCTAGTGGTCAGGAGATATGAAAAATGCATATTTTGGCTTATAACTTCTGAATGGTTTGGCCAAAAATCACACAACTGGTCTCTTTAGATTCAGTGACTCATGTCGAGTCGAATGTTATCAAATTTTCCTGTGTTGGCCATTTTAGGCATCAGCCATTTTGAATTATGTTTTAAAATGCTGTATTTTTTGAACGCAGCATCGTATCGTTTCGCAAATAATTACAAAAATATTCGGCTCCATGCCCTGAAGGTACTCAAAAAGTTTGGTGGCAGCGCCACCTTGTGGCCAATAGTTATAATGAAATATCACATAATTAATAATAACTTTTGAATAAATTAGACTATTAAAATTAAAATGGTCTCGCTTTATTCTGTGGGTCATGCCGAGAGCATTGATACCAATTATGTGAAATTTGCCATACTTCCTGTCCGCCATTTTGCTTAATGTTGAAAACCTACTTTTTCGAACTCCTCCTAGACCATTAGTCCAATTTTCACCAAATTTGACTTGAATCAACTTCAGACCATGCTGGCAAAAAGTTATGGATTTCGTGTCGATATACAAAACGGTTCTCTTTTAGTGCATCAACGAATTGGCTGGAAGGGTGCCAAAATGCATTTGAGGCTGTATCTCTGCAACGCTTTTACATATTTGCACCAAACTTTGTATGTGTCATCGCCACCTCACACTGACCAAAACATAAATTTGGTAAAAGCGCCTCCTATTGGTCAAGAGTAATAAACCATTCATTAACCATGAATAATTGCACTTATAAAAATGCTAATAACTTTTTAATGCATTAGCCTATTGCAACGAAACTGGGCTCAAAATATTCCCTGGCTTATGCCGATAACATAGATACCAAATTTGCCATAGTAAGCTGAACCTCCGGTCCGCCATTTTGATTTATGTTGAAAACATACTTTTTCGAACTCCTCATCAACCGTATGTCCGATTTTCACCAAATTCGAATCAAATGATCTTCAGACTATCCTGAATCAAAGTTATGGATTTTGAGTCGATAGACAAAACCGTTTTCGCATACCAAAGCGACGAATTTTAGGCACAATGAGAAAATGACACTTGAGGATGTATCTCTGGAATGCTTTGGCATATTGACAACAAACTTTGTGTGTGTCATTGATAAGTCACACAGAGTACACCAAATTGATTTTATTACAGTGCCACCTATTGGTCAAACTTGATAAGCCAAGTAATTATGCTAATTGAGGTGATATTTGTGATTTTTTTTTTTGAGCCATTTCAATTACAATAATCCTAAAATTGCAGGTATTGCTCATTAATGTATTTGGTGTGATGCTTCATGCCATGCTTATCTCCTACATTTGCCGTTGGAGTGCTTGGCCCCGTAATTGCTGCTTGCAGCTATATTTAGGGCTCAAGCCTGGAGGGCGAGAGCCCTATTGTTTTCCTTAGGATTATTTGTTATTATTATTATTATTATTATTTATTATTATTATTTTTCTTCAAGGTTTCGGGGCTTTTGGGGCCCTTAACATGCTTAAAAAGTCTTGAAAATTGGCACACACATTGGAACCTGCGGCCATTAGGGCCGGGCAGAGACTGATACACGGGCGTGGCACAGGGGCTCTACAGCGCCCCTGGAATATGGAGGGCCATATATCATACATACTTGGTCGTAGATGTACGAAACTCGGTACACATATAGAACTCATCAATACAAACAACTTTCGTATTGCATATCATAGGCTCCGCCCAACAGGAAGTTGGCTATTTGGGGTTTATTATTCATATTTGTCGTCAAAGTTGTGGGGGCTTTTGGAGTCCTTAACATACTCAAAAACTCTTGAAAATTTGCGCACACTTTGGAATATGTGGCCTTAAGGAGCCTGCAGAGGCTGGGACCCGGGCGTGGCACAGGGGCTCTACGGCGCCCCCTGGAACACAGTCATAAATGTTGATGTATAGCTCACACATACTTGCACGTATTAATATGAAACTCAGTAAACATATAGATCTCATTGTGCCGAACAACTTTCATATTGCATGTCATAGGCTCCGCCTAACAGGAAGTCAGCTATTTAGAGTTATGTAAAAAGTGCATGCTCTGGAATTTGATATACTTGTCATAGGTTTTTTACTCGATTGCCACCAAACTCGGTCAACATGATCTCAAGACATTGGGGATGAAAAATTGCCAGGTGATTTTTGATATCTCGAACGGTTTGCTCGTGGCGAGGTGTTGAAATTATGGCGAGAATTGAGAAACAGGAAGTGTCTAATACCATCCACATACATTTCCTGATTTTAATCAAACTTAATCAGATTATTCATTGTATGATGTCGATCGCATATATGTGACTATTAGGAGTCAAAGTTATAGCGCCACCAACTGGCAGCAGGAAGTGTGTCATTTTCAAAATGCTTTGATTTCAGCATCTTATTTTTACTTGATTTGCTTCAAACTTCATCAGAATAATGTTAAAACACAGCCGATATAAATTTGCTGGGTGGATATTGATATCTAAAAATATTGTTGCCATGGCAACATGTCGAACTTGAATATTTCTCAGGTGATTTTAAGGCATATAACATACTTAGAATTTCATGAAATTCAGAACACATATCAGTATTTATGATAACTAGACACTGGCAAAAGTTCATAAGAGGGCGTGGAAGAGGCACTCTATAGCGCCACCTTTTGTTAAAAGTGGGGGGGTTAGTTTTAGCTACAGACACCAAACTCGGTACAAAAATTGTTCTTATCAAGACGGACAACTTTCTAAATCACAGTCATCAGCTACGATCAACAGGAAGTCAGCTATTTTGAATTGAATGTGGATTTTTTTTACATTTAGCTGTGAATTAATGCATACTGCTCAGAGGAGTGTAACACTTTACACACCAAACTTTGTTTACATGATGCCAAAACATTTTAAACAACTTAAATTGCCAATGGATTTTGGATAGCTTGAACGGTTTTGTTGTGGTGATTTTTTTAAATGACATTAAAAATGGAATTATTAATTGTCCTGCACTTTTAAATTCCAAACACTTCAAAACCTTTTTTCATACAGAAAAAAAGTCATTCTGAGTAAATATTGGATTGTTTCACGACTTTACAACACTGTATGGATAACAGAAAATTAAAAAACTGTCAGACATCTGATCTCACTCTGTCCCTCTGTTTGAGTGTGTGTGCTTAGACTTCCATTGTCTGAGAGAAATAGCGCCCCTACAGGTGCAGTTACCGGACTAAAAAAGGGAGGAGACTCTCTTTTGGTTTCACTTTTAAATCGGTTAAAATACAAATAAATACTTGGATTTAGTTCACACTGACAAGCTAAACCAACATATATGATTATTACCGGGTCAGGGCTCATTAATAATTGATGTGTGGTCAGTTATACGTGAGAAACACGAGAGATGAATCACCGCTCTGAGCAGGAGCGTGTGGAATGATGAGGTCAGAAAAAAAATGAGTTTATTTTTAATAATAACAATAATAACATAGCTATTAAAAATAAAGTATTGCAGCGATATCACACAAGTCACCAATTAGAACACACCAAGAGCTAAATTAAGATGTTTTTGAACTGTTTGTGTGAAAATGAAATATTTGGGGTTGCCTATCTGAAATCACTGCCTCTGATCAGCGCGTACAGTGTCACAAGTTCAAAACAAACGAATTTATTCTTGTTTAAGAGCTTTTTAAAATAAATCATTGCCATAAATGCACACAATACACCCATTATAACACACAAGAGCTAAATGCAGGTGTTTGTGACCCGTTTATGTGCGCAAGACTATTTGAAAGCGCGACTGGCAGAATAACATGTATCTCTCGAGCTGCAGGATTCTGCCTTTCGTCGTAAGAACGAACACATCACGGACAAGATTATTTCAAAATACATAATAGCTTGGCGAATATAAACGAAAACAGCCTAAAAACCTAAAACATATGCTCTATTATACTATTGTTAGCAATTTCTTTATCGTCCAATTTATCTGGTGTACACACTTTTATTTTCATAATAAACTTGTTTGTTAGATTATACACAGTTACAGTGGTCTATAATAAATAATTACAGGTTTTATTCAAGCTGTTTAGAATGATTGCCGTAGGCTAATTTTTTAAAATGTAAATCCAAAAAAAAAAAATAAATAAATAAATAAAAAACATTGGAAAAGAATAACTGTTGTACTTTTTTATACATTTTGTATAATTTCATAGTTTATGCATTATAGTTATAAAAACAAATAAATTTTGCCACTCACATAGAAATCTTACGCCTTATCCTTTTCTGACAGTTTTAGGGATTTTTAAAAATCCTATAAAACCTTATTTGTGCTGCAAATAATAATTTCAAACTAATTTGATACTGACTTCTTACATCCTGTGACATGATATTTATTTGAATTTACATAATCTCATGGATGTAACAGTAAATCTGTTCAGCTCACAGATCAAGACTAAGCTGTAATGCAAGCAGAACTTTCACAAATGCTTGTAGGTCAATAAAATCATTACAAAACACTTACAAATCATTTAAGGGATTTAATAACACTGTAAAAAAATGTCTAATTTGTTAACATTAGCAAATGCATTGATAACACTTTATAATAACTGCACTCATTAGTGCTCATTAGTGCGCCTCGAGCTATGTTTCACGTACATGTACAAAAATCGGCATACACATGTATCACACCAATACCTACAAAAAAGTCTCTTGGTACGAAATCCGAATCCCAACAGGAAGTCGGTTATTTAGAATTTTCTCTGCAAAATTTGCGTTGTTTTTGCCATTTTCAGGGGTTGTACTTTAACGAACTCCTCCTAGAGATTTATTCAGATCAACAACAAACCTGGTCAGTGTAATCTTAAGCCCTTTGCGATGTTAAATTGCGAAGATCTTTAGATTTCGTTAAAGGGCGTGTCCATGGCGGCCTGACAAATTTCGATGCTTCGACATGAAAAAGGAAGTTGCTGTAACTCAGACATACAATGTCCAATCTGCCCCAAACTTGACATGTTAGATAAAACTTCTGCCCTTAACAGATCTACATGCCCACATTCAGTTATAGTCATAGCGCCACCTATTGGCAACAGGAAGTGACATGTTTTACGCTGCAACAAATTACTCCTATAATTTTTTTGAGATTAACATATATTTTGTGGTCAGTCTAATCTAAAGGCCTGTGCAATGTTAACTTTTGGAGATCTTGAGTTTTTGTTAAAGGGCGTTTCCATGGCGCCATGACAAAATGTGATGTCTTGCCACAGCAAGAGAAGTTGTTGTAACTCAAGCATAAAATGTTCAATCTTCCCCAAACTTCACATGTTTGATAAGAGTCGTCCTGGCCTGAACACCTCTGAAGGCCAATATTCCATTATAATGATAGCGCCACCTGCTGGCAACGGTAAGATTGGCACATATATGGGATATACTTTGATATATTCCACTTATATTTAGGACATTAAATGCATATTTCTCAACGTTCACCTTTTCACTAAAGCCACACGATGGCGGTGAGCCCGGGTGCGAGGGCCCGTTCATCGCTGCTTGCAGCTTTAATTAGGGCCCGAGCCAATGGGCGCAGGGCCCTATTGTTCCCCTAAGGATTATTAGGGCCCGAGCACCGATGGTGTGAGGACCCTCTTGGAATTGCTCCGTTTATTATTATTATTATTATTATTATTATTATTCTTCTTCTCTAAGATGAATCGCATTTTTGAGGGCCTAAACATGCTCAAAAAGTCATGAAACTTTGCACACACCTCAGAACTGGCGAAAATTTACGTCTGATATGGGTTTCAGAAGTGGGTGTGGCAAAATGGCTCAACAGCGCCACCTATACACGTTCAACGGTGTGCGCCTCGAGCTACGTTTCATGTACATGTATGAAAATCGGTATACACATGTAACTCTCCAATACCTACAAAAAAGTCTCTTGGAGCAAAATCCGAAACCCAACAGGAAGTCGGTTATTACTAATATTATGAGCAAATTTTGTGTCATTTTTGTCATTTCCATGCGTTGTATTTTAACGAACTCCTCCTAGAGATTCATTCAGATCAACACCAAATTTGGTATGCCTAATCTGAAGGCCTTTGCGATGTTAAATTGCGAAGCTTTTGAGTTTTCGTTAATGGGCGTGTCCGTGGTGGCCTGGCGAATTTCGATGATTCGCCATGAAACTGGAAGTTGCTATAACTCAGACATACAATGACCAATCTGCCCCAAACTTCACATGTTTGATGAGACTCCTGACCTGAACAGATTGACATGCCCATATTCAGTTATAGTCATAGCGCCACCTATTGGCAACAGGAAGTGACATATTTTACACTGCGATGAACTACTCCTAGAAATTTTATGACATCAATGTATTTTTTGTGGTCAGTCTAATCTAAAGCCCTGTGCGATGTTAAGTTGTGAAGATCTTGAGTTTTCGTTAAAAGGCGTGTCCATGGCGCCGTCACGAAGTTCGATGTCTCGCCATGGGAATAAAAGATGTTATAACTCAGGCATAAAATGTCCGATCTTCCCCAAACTTCACATGTGTGATAAGAGTCCTGGCCTGAACACATCTGAAGGCCAAAATTCCATCAGGTGTGGCAAAATGGCTCGATAGCGCCACCTATACACTTTCAACAGAGTGCGCCTCGAGCTATGTTTCACGTACATGTACAAAAATCGGTATACACATGTAACACACCAATACCTACAAAAAAGTCTCTTGGTACGAAATCCGAATCCCAACAGGAAGTCGGTTATTTAGAATTTTCTCTGCAAAATTGGCGTTGTTTTTGCCATTTTCAGGGGTTGTACTTTAACGAACTCCTCCTAGAGATTTATTCAGATCAACACCAAACCTGGTCAGTGTAATCTTAAGCCCTTTGCGATGTTAAATTGTGAAGATCTTTAGATTTCGTTAAAGGGCGTGTCCATGGCGGCCTGACAAATTTCGATGTTTCGCCATGAAAAAGGAAGTTGTTGTAACTCAGACATACAATGTCCAATCTGCCCCAAACTTCACATGTTAGATAAAACTTCTGCCCTTAACAGATCTACTTGCCCACATTCAGTTATAGTCATAGCGCCACCTATTGGCAACAGGAAGTGACATGTTTTACACTGCGACAAAATACTCCTATAATTTTTTTGAGATTAACATATATTTTGTGGTCAGTCTAATCTAAAGGCCTGTGCAATGTTAACTTTTGGAGATCTTGAGTTTTTGTTTAAGGGCGTTTCCATGGCGCCATGACAAAATTTGATGTCTTGCCACAGCAAGAGAAGTTGTTGTAACTCAAGCATAAAATGTTCAATCTTCCCCAAACTTCACATGTTTGATAAGAGTCCTGGCCTGAACACATCTGAAGGCCAATATTCCATTATAATGATAGCGCCACCTGCTGGCAACGGTAAGATTGGCACATATATTGGATATACTTTGATATATTCCACTTATATTTAGGACATTAAATGCATATTTCTCACTGTTCACCTTATTACTAAAGCCACTCGCTGGCGGTGAGCCCGGGTGCGAGGGCCCGTTCATCGCTGCTTGCAGCTTTAATTCTTATTATTTTTATTTTTTTATTAACCTTCCAGGGGTTTTGGGGGGCCTTAACATACTCAAAAACTCTTGAAAATTGGCATACACATTGGAACCTGCGGCCATCAGGTCGCCGCAGAGACTGGAACCCGGGCGTGGCACAGGAGCTCTACAGCGCCCCCTGGAACACCGTCAGAAAATCCTGAACCATAGCTCACACATACTTGCATGTATTTATATGAAACTCAGTACACTTATAGATCTCATTGAGCCGAACAACTTTCACGCTCTATGTCATAGGCTCCGCCCAACAGGAAGTCAGCTATTCAGGGCTGTTTAAAAAAAGCATGCTCTGGAATTTGAAATACTCCTCTGAGGTTTTCCACCCGTTCGCCACAAAACTTGGTGAACATGATCTCAAGACATTGAGGATGAAAAATTGCGAGGGGATTTTTGATATCTCGAACGGTTCGCCTGTGGTGAGGCGTTGAAATTAGGGCACAAAATTTGAAACAGGAAGTGCCTAATAACATCCGCATACATTTCCTGAGTTTCATCAAACTTCATCGGTTTGTTCATTGTAATATGTTACTCGCATATATGTAACTATAAGGTGTCAAAGTTACAGCGCCACCAACTGGCAGCAGGAAGTGTCGTTTTCAAAATTCTTTTAATTCAGCGTCTTATTTTTACTCGATTTGCTTCAAACTTCATCAGAATAATGACAAAACACAGCTGATGTAAATCTGTTGTGGGTATACTGATATCTAATATAGTGTTGCCATGGCAACGTGTCAAACTTGGATATTCTGTTATGGTGATTTTGAGGCAGACAACAAGCTCAGATTTACATTAAACTCAGAACACATATCAGTATTAATGATATCTAGACAATGGCATAAGCTTTTAAAAGGACGTGATGGAGGCACTCTATAGCGCCACCTTTTTTCAAAAGTGGGGGGGTTAGTTTTAGCTACAGACACCAAACTTGGTACATAAATTGTTCTTATCAAGACGGACAATTTTCTAATTCACAGTCATAAGCTACGACCAACAGGAAGTCAGCTATTTTGATTTGAATATGTATTTTTGGCAAATTCGGCTGTGAATTAATGCATACTCCTCACAGGGGAAGTGCACTATACACACAAAACTTTGTCTACATGTTGTAAAAACATCGAGGAACTTAAATTGCGAATGGATTTTGGATAGCTTGAACGGTTTTGCCGTGGTGATTTTTTGAAATAACAGTAAAAAGGGAAACATTAATTGTCTGGTATTTTTAAATTGCAGCTTCCAAACATTTCAAAACCATTTTTCATTTAGAGAACATGCGATTCTGAGGAAATATGCATAGTTTCACGACTTTACAACACTGTAAGATTAAAATAAAATTATAAAACTGTCAGACATCTGATCTCACTCTCTGGCATTCTCTCTGTGTGAGGGAAAGGAGGGGGGGGGGTGCTTGAGGACCTGCCTGACAGAGAGAGAGAGAGAGTTAACATCTCTTTAATCACCAGAAAAAAAACTTTAATTGTGTGTTGTTGATTTTTTTCATCATTACAGCTTAAGAAATCTCTCTATCATTTTCTATCATTTTTAGGGACGAAAAAAACCTAGTACAATTTGTAGGGCTTAGACAAAATGATTTTATATAATTAGGTTAAGAATTATGTAAATTGCAAAATAAAAAAAGATTTTAAAAATACATACATGACTTGTATATATTTTTTTATTCTGATAATAATTTTAAACTTATTTGATACTGACCTATGACAGCCATTCTGTGACATGACATGACATGACCTGAATTTACACAATCTTGCTGATTTAACAGTAAAACAGTTCAGCTCACAGATAAAGACTAAGCTGTAATGCAGGCAAACATATTTTACAAATGCTTATAGATCAATAAAATTGTTAAAAATGCTTTTTCACAAAGTACATAATAATAAGGCACGTTGATATTCTGATGACATTTTTTTCCAAGTACATTTTACCAATTTCAAATCACATCATTCTTAATAAATACTATAGATCTGGTATTTCATGATTTATAAGTGATATATATAATTGTCCTCGATGGCTGGAAGTGAAATACTCATATTCAGGAGTGCTGAATTTTTAGGCATGTCTTCTTGTCATGCATTGGTCATAGAGCTCATTGTAGCGATGCTTCAGGTGTTGAAATAGATTTGTTATACATTATACAGGTTCACTGTTTGCAGAGTGTATACAGTATGTGTATGTGGTGCAGACGCAGAGCATGTTATTGTAACGCAAAAACACATTAAAATAATGTGCGAGCATGAATCTCTCCGCTTGCATGCACATTTCCTTTACTTTGACAAAAAACGCGTCCTCTGATACATGCTGCTTTTGCTCGGAGAGCGTGCGCACACTTAAAACCCGTTTCCTCTGCTCAAACTGTGTCCTGTGCACTCACAACTCTCTCTATGCTCATGCGCTAGATATTCATTCTTTTCACACCTTTCTACTTCTAACCTTTTCTGTTCACATCTTTTACCATGTGCAGTGTGAATGCTCTGAAACATTAACATGGGCTCTGAAAAAAATATGCATTACAGATAGAGCTTGTGAACCTGGCCTTGCATAGGCATATGAACAGTCTGTCTTGTTCTCCTGCTCCATTTAGGAACGCTTCATTCGGACTGGTTCAGATAGCAACACCAAACGTGCAGTGTGTAATACCTATCATGGCCACCACCAGATGGAGCTATAGGATTACTTTTAAATAATTGTTTTAGAAACGTCAATAAAGCATTTAAATCATTTATAAAAATCTTTCAAAGTAAAATAATATGTATTTTAAAAAGCTAATGAATTTTACTGGTAATATAGTTTTATATAATAATTTCAGAAATGTTTATAGATCAATAAAAGTATTTTTAAAAATGGTTATAGATCATGAAAAGTGCGAATAAGCTCTCTTTGGTTTACATTAGTTAATGCATTAACTAACATGAACTAACAATGAACAATCTATTTTTCAGATCATTTATTAATCTTTTTTATGTTAGTTATTCCTATCATTAAAAATATTATTTATGTTTTTTCACAGTACATAAACTAATTTTAAAATAAAAATGTAATAAAAAAATATTATTAATAATGTATTAAAATATTTTAACTAAGCTTTAATTAACATTTATATAAACACTTATATTGAAAGAGACTGAAATTGAAGTAATTTTTACTTTTAAAAACCACTTGTAAGACACAGTTAACAAATGCAGTGAGCAGATGAAAGGACAGAACAACAAAGATATATAGTGCCCCCTATTGGCAACAGGAAGTGTCATATTTTACACTGCGACAAACTACTACTAGAAATTTTTTGACATTAATGTCTTTTTCGTGGTCAGTCTATCTTGAGTTTTTGTTAAAGGTCGTGTCCATGGCGCCATGACAAAATTGATATCTCGCCATAGGAAGAGAAGTTGTTGTAACTCAGGCATAAAATATTCGATCTTCCCCAAACTTCAAATGTTTGATAAGAGTCTTGGCCTGAACACATCTGAAGGAAAATATTCCATTATAATGATAGTGCCACCTGCTGGCAAAAAGAAGATTGGCACATATAAATGACTTATTCCACTTATATTTACGACTTTAAATGCATATTTCTCGCCGTTCGCTTTTTTTTACTTGCTGGCGGTGAGCCCGGGTGCGAGGGCCCGACCATCGCTGCTTGCAGCTTTAATTAGGGCCCGAGCACCGAGGTGCGAGGACCCTCTTGTATCTGCTTTGTTTATTAGGGCCCGAGCACCGAGGTGCGAGGACCCTCTTGTATCTGCTTTGTTTATATCTGCTTTGTTTATTATTATTAGGGCCCGAGCACCGATGGTGTGAGGACCCTCTTGGAATTGCTCCGTTTATTATTATTATTATTATTATTATTATTATTATTATTATTATTCTTCTCCAAAATGAATCGGATTTTTGAGGGCCTAAACATGCTCGAAAAGTCATGAAACTTTGCACACACCTCAGAACTGGCGAAAATTTAAGTCTGATATGGGTTTCAGAAGTGGGTGTGGCAAAATGGCTCAACAGCGCCACCTATACACGTTCAACGGTGTGCGCCTCGAGCTACGTTTCATGTACATGTATGAAAATCGGTATACTCATGTAACTCTCCAATACCTACAAAAAAGTCTCTTGGAGCAAAATCCGAAACCCAACAGGAAGTCGGTTATTACTAATATTATGAGCAAATTTTGTGTCATTTTTGTCATTTCCATGCGTTGTATTTTAACGAACTCCTCCTAGAGATTCATTCAGATCAACACCAAATTTGGTATGGCTAATCTGAAGGCCTTTGCGATGTTAAATTGCGAAGCTTTTGAGTTTTCGTTAATGGGCGTGTCCGTGGCGGCCTGGCGAATTTCGTTGACTCGCCATGAAACAGGAAATTGCTATAACTCAGACATACAATGACCAGTCTGCCCCAAACTTCACATGTTTGATGAGACTCCTGACCTGAACAGATTGACATGCCCATATTCAGTTATAGTCATAGCGCCACCTATTGGCAACAGGAAGTGACATATTTTACACTGCGATGAACTACTCCTAGAAATTTTATGACATCAATGTATTTTTTGTGGTCAGTCTAATCTAAAGGCCTGTGCGATGTTAAGTTGTGAAGATCTTGAGTTTTCGTTAAAAGGCGTGTCCATGGCGCCGTCGCGAAGTTCGATGTCTCGCCATGGGAATAAAATATGTTATAACTCAGGCATAAAATGTCCGATCTTCCCCAAACTGCACATGTGTGATAAGAGTCCTGGCCTGAACACATCTGAAGGCCAAAATTCCATCAGGTGTGGCAAAATGGCTCTATAGCGCCACCTATACACTTTCAACGGAGTGCGCCTCGAGCTATGTTTCACGTACATGTACAAAAATTGGTACACACATGTAACACTCCAATACCTACAAAAAAGTCTCTTGGTACGAAGTCCGGATCCCAACAGGAAGTCGGTTATTTTGAATTTTCCCTTCAAAATTGGTGTTGTTTTTGCCATTTTCAGGGGTTGTACTTTAACGAACTCCTCCTAGAGATTTATTCAGATCAACACCAAACTTGGTCAGTGTAATCTAAAGCCCTTTGCGATAATAAATTGCGAAGGACTTGACGTTTCGTTAAAGGGCGGGTCCATGGCGGCCTGACAAATTTTGATGTTTCGCCATGAAAAAGGAAGTTGCTGTAACTCAGACATACAATGTCCAATCTCCCCCAAACTACACATGTTGGATAAGACTCTTGACCTGAACAAATCTACATGCCAATATTCAGTTATAGTCATAGCGCCACCTTTTGGCAACAGGAAGTGACATATTTTAGACTGCGACAAACTATTTCTAGAAATGTTATGACATCAATGTCTTTTTTGTGGTCAGTCTAATCTAAAGACCTGTGTGATGTTTGGTTGTGAAGATCTTGAGTTTTTGTTAAAAGGCATGTCCATGGTGCCGTGCCGAAGTTCGATGTCTCGCCATGGGAATAAAAGATGTTATAACTCAGGCATAAAATGTCCGATCTTACCCAAACTTCACATGTGTGATAAGGGTCCTGGCCTGAACAGATATGAAGGCAAATATTCCATTGGGTGTGGCAAAAATGGCTCGATAGCGCCACCTATACACTTTCAACGGAGTGCATATGCACTTTCAACGGAGTGCGCCTCGAGCTATGTTTCACGTACATGTACAAAAATTGGTACACACATGTAACACACCAATACCTACAAAAAAGTCTCTTGGTACGAAATCCGGATCCCAACAGGAAGTCGGTTATTTTGAATTTTCTCTGCAAAATTGGCATAGTTTTTGCCATTTTCAGGGGGTTGTACTTTAACGAACTCCTCCTAGAGATTTATTCAGATCAACACCAAACTTGGTCAGTGTAATCCAAGCCATTTGCGATGTTAAATTGTGAAGGACTTGAGGTTTCGTTAAAGGGCGTGTCCATGGCGGCCTGACAAATTTTGATATTTCGCCATGAAAAAGGAAGTTGATGTAACTCAGACATACAATGTCCAATCTGCCCCAAAACTTCACATGTTAGATAAGACTTCTGCCCTTAACAGATCTACATGCCCATATTCAGTTATAGTCATAGCGCCACCCTGCTGGCAACAGGAAGTGACATGTTTTACGCTGCGACAAACTACTCCTAGAAATCTTTTGACATTAATGTTTTTTTTTTTTGTGGTCAGTCTAATCTAAAGGCCTGTGCAATGTTAAATTGTGGAGATCTTGAGTTTTTGTTAAAGGGCGTGTCCATAACGCCATGACAAAATTTGATGTCTCGCACAGCAAGAGAAGTTGTTGTAACTCAGGCATAAAATGTTCAATCTTCTCCAAACTTCACATGTGTGATAAGAGTCCTGGTCTGAACACATCTGAAGGCCAATATTCCATTATAAACGATAGCGCCACCTGCTGGCAACAGGAAGATTGCACACATATGGAATAAACTTTGATATACTGCACATATATCTAAATGAGTTTAATGCATATTTCTCAATGTTCACCTTTTTACTAAGCCACACGATGGCGGTGAGCCCGGT